>NC_061088.1:54007020-54057020 GCF_015104395.2 Macrobrachium nipponense
TAAAGCAAAAAACTAGTGATATATGTATATATATATATATATATATATATATATATATATATATATATATATATGTGTGTGTGTGTGTGTGTGTGTGTGTGTGTGTGTGTGTGTTTTTGTGTGTGTGTGCGTGCGGAATTTTAATGCCGACAGTGACCTGTTTACCTCTCGATTTCTTCACACTATATTTTAGCTTTGATCACTACTCGTGTTCCAGACTTGATGTTGTGTCACTGTGAATTATGATTTGTGTTTATGTACTCTGTAACCCCCCTTGTTGAATTATGGTGTGTTACATGTTACAATTGGATGGTGCTCAGCGACATAACTATGTATGATCTTAAGGGTATTGTTTTACCATTTATTGGTCAGAACACGATCAATTTCATTGAGTGACTGCTTTTAATCAGATAAAACTCTGCAAGGTAACTTAAGGTAACTTACTAACTGAAAGAAGTAAGTAAACAGTGAGCCGAAGTTTCTTCGAGACAATCGAGTTTTCTGCACAGCGTATAATCAAAGCCACCGAAAAAATCTGTCAACGGTGGTCTCTGTAATGCTGTATGAGCCACGCCCATGTGGTGGCCTGTCTAAAGCGTTGGCAGACGTATGATCATGGCCTACTTTAACCGTAAATAAAATAAAAACTACTGAGGTTAGAGTGCTGCAATTTTGTACGTTTGATGATTGGAGGGTGGATGATCAACATACCAATTTGGAGTCCTCTAGCCTCAGTATCTTTTAAGATCTGAGGGCGGACAGAAAAAGTGCTGACGGAAAGACAAAGCCACCTCAATAGTTTTCTTCTAAAAACTGGAATCGTCAGATAGAAGGCAGCAGCACATGGGACTCCACATTGCTCCATCCAGCGATTGCTGGAACTTGAGATTTGGTCCAGGACAAGAGTGACGTTGTCTGGCAGTCGTCTATTATCCATAGAACAGGTCCAGTTCATTCAGAGCCAGATTAAAAAAAAAAAAAATATGGGGTCGGGGTCGTTTTCCCCAAAACTGGCCTTTTTCTTTCATAAATGTTATTGCATATATACTAGGTATATACAAGATGAAATAATTGAAAATGTTATTCTAGTTACATTGAGAAGAAATATTGGTATGCGGTCTATGCCCTTCTACCCGATTAGATGTTATTCAAAGTACTGACTTTGATTAACAGGATTTTATTTCTAATGTTGTAAGTTTGCACTGAAATTCAAGAATATTTCTTCAATTTTATTAATTGGTTCATTTATTATGTTAACAATAACATGCATATTACTTTATTTGTTGTTATGTTATAGTATACTTTGTAAGTACAATTCAATGAAAAGGATAGTCATAGAAAATATGGGCCTCTAGAAAATTTTTTGTGGGGGTCATTCGATCCCCTTCGGTACAGGCCTGAGAGGATTGCACCCCCCCCCCCCCCCCCCCACCACCACCTGTGTAATAACTTGTAATGCTATCAATGGAAACTGAAAAAAATACAAGACGGAACCAAGAATGAATCACTTGAGACTTGTAGAAAATTTCTCTTCAGAAAATTATCTCTACTGCTATCCAGAGCTAACATTTTCTGATGTTTATTCTCCTATCTATTTGTTTTCTCTTTGATTCCAGCTTTTATACTGATCGCCTTAACCTTGAAAGTATTTAATATTCCCCGCATCCTGATAATAGTTAAAGTTCTAGAAAAGTTAATACATAAATCAAACAATGTGAACAGCAGAACACTGGTATAGACACATTGTATTTGGTTACTCGCCAGCCGCTCTCAAGTTGCGCATGACCATCCGAAGTCATGGCCACAAGACGTGTTGGGACGCGGGGCGCTGACACGCCAAGAGTGTGAAGCGCACGGTGTCTCAGAATTCCTGCATGACAACTTTTTATTCGGTATTTTTCACTCTAAATTCCTATCTATGACTTGAATTATGTAAAGCTCTTTCTATAAGCAATGCATATGTAAAGATTTAAGCTAAAAAACAATGAAAATATTCTGGGTTTCTTAACGTTAATTTATTCGCGTTTTATTTTTCGTAATCTATGCAAGGCGTAAGACAAAATAGACAGAATAAAACAAAATAAATTTACAAACAAATAAAACTCAGGCAATGGTAAAAATACCATGTTTCAAGACCTTATTGCTCTTTTTGGTAAAGCTTCTTTTACAGGGAGCTTTCTCTTTCTCTTGTGTTATTCCGCTATTGGGTCCCAGATCAAATATAGTCTTTGAACAATAAACAGGTAAACACAATTTTGATAAACTGTATAACGAATACACCGTTCAAATCATACGATTTACAATAAGCAAGCAGGTACCGTAATCGTGACAGATAACTTTCTACCAACTAATTAAAATGTGACCCATTCCTGAAACAAGAGTAGGCTCATTTCTGAATCTCTTTTTCTTTCCGGTCCATTCAGGAAGGGACGGAATTGACTCGCAATGTTCCTTTTCCGGAATAGTTTTGTTTTAACATTACAACTCGAAGTTGGAATTTTGTGCTGTGCTCTAAGGTCCTGTCAATTTGCCTATTACGATAATCATGCTCAAATCTATCGGGAATTTACTTTTACCGAAATCTTTACTCATTATGGGGGCTGGTACTCAACGCAGCGCTCATGGATGTGAATGTGGTATGAATTTCCCCTGAGAATATACTATACTGATCATCGAAATGAATTATTTAAGGCATAATTGGCATTATCTTGCAGTGATTTAGTAATTGATTACAGTTTTAACTTAGATATATAATTGCACAAAATACTATCATTATTCCAAACCTATTCTATTTTTAAATGTCGTCACATACTTAAAATTGACTTATTTGACGCTTGAAACTCGGATAATCCAGTGCAACGGCAATCTTTGTTACATCTTTTCCAGAGGCTCGTTGATAGTAATTTTGAATAAATGTAATTGTCATAAAAGTTCATTTATACTTCAGGTGCCGTACAAACTGTCTTCCTAATCAATGGTAATAATAAATTCTTCCACGTTTGATTATGTTCTACGATTGATACGTGAGATTTCATAGAAAGGCCTGTGCTCGTTATGTCGACAGTTTTGGTCTCTCTAAACATGCACACATTTTTAATGGGATGATTTTTAACTTATTATTATATTAAAGTGTTTTTAAATCTTACTTCATATGTCAAGTCAAATTCCGCTTGTGTGGGTACAAACTTATAGACTTAATTAACATCTACAGTGGTTTCTGCCCTCGGTCTATTGAAGAAGCTTTCATCATGGCACTAGCGAGTTTCACTAACTCGCCGAAAGGAGTCTCTCTCTCTCTCTCTCTCTCTCTCTCTCTCTCTCTCTCTCTCTCTCTCTCTCTCTCTCTCTCTCTCTCGTTATTCCAGTATAACAACAAACAGATAAACGTAATCTCAACTGACATATTTTACAATAAACACGAGCCTCAAATCACGCGATCTACAACATATCATGTAATTATGTTTTATTCAGCCAGGATTATTTCTGACTCTCTCTCTCTCTCTCTTACACACAGACAACATACACATACAGCTTTTGTATGAAAATAAAGAATAATCTGCCCTAGGAATATTGGAATCTAATCGTAAATATGCACCACAAGATGAACTGCACATTCAGAGTGTAAGACAGTAATATATGACAGCATTATCATTACTATTATTCAGATGAACCCTATTCATTTGGTTCAAGCCGCACAGGATGTTATCTATTCAAGCTTCTAAAAGAATATGGAGTTTATTTGATAGAAATGGCAGAGGGTAATAGGAAATACAGAACAAAAAGATCAGTTATTAGAAAAAAATAGATAAAAAGGTAAATAAATGATTAAAGTATATTCAGCGAGAATTGTTTTAGGTCATTAATGGACTGGACTATCATCCTGTGGTAGGGTGTAAGAATACTACCACCGTAGGTCCTGGAAGTCGTAAAAGGCGACTAAAAAGGATAGCTGCTGCCATGCAGTCTTAACTTTTAATAAAAGGATAGGCCCACCGCCAATAACTGTGGAAAGTGCTGCCTTGCAGTCTTACTTTTCAGTAAAAGGCTAGGCCCACTGCCAATAACTGTGGAAAGTGCTGACTTGCAGGTGGACTTTTTAGTCAAAGGAGGCCCACCGCCAATAACTGTGGTTGATGACAGCAAGGGCATGCGGTCGTAAAAGCCCCTTTGCCAAATAATAAATCATTCCTGATGTTGTAAGGAAAGGCACATCGGGAAACCGACCCCTTAGTGTAGGGATAACGGTGGGAAAGAAGAAGATTAATGGACTGGATCTTCGCGTCAGACTATTTGTTGTTGCTTTAGTTCTGGGTTAAGTTTTTATATGTCTGTGATTACTGACATGTTCTAGGTCTGTGTAAGAACTGAGAATATGGAAATCTTTCATAAATTATTCAAAACTTCTGTGAAATACGCAGATGAGTAGTACAGACTAATTGCTATAATCAGGTTGTTGGAAGCAATACAACTGTGAAGATATCTATATATCTATATATATATATATATATATATATATATATATATATATATATATATATACTATACATACATACATACACACACACACACACACACACACATATATATATATATATATATATATATATATATATATATAATATTACATTATTTCTACCATTAGTCTGCTTCGGTGTACTGCAATTAGATTGACTTTTGTGTATGTATATCGACAATAAGCACAAAACGCAATTATAATCCGATTATGGATACAAGGGTGTACGGTCTCTGATTTAATCTAATATTTTAAAGGAGACATATGGAAATTCCTTTTATTTCTTAGGATGCGCTTATAAATTTCCGTGAATCCAGCAATTGCAAACTTGCATGTAGCATCTCCATGACAGGAGAGAGAGAGAGAGAGAGAGAGAGAGAGAGAGAGAGAGAGAGAGAGAGAGAGAGAGAGAGCTAAGAAACGGGCTGTTTCATGTAGTACATTCTCTAATGACCAATTCCTCTCAGGCCGTTTCAGCTCTACTTTGGGAACCGACAGTGACGAGAGAAAATTCACACAGCACATCAGAGTGAGAAAGAAAATTGATTTAAGCCAATTAGAATAGATTACAATATAAAATTCAGGCCAAAGGTCAAGCACTGGGACCTGCAAGGTCGTTCTCCGCTGAAAAGGAAATGGAAAATAGAAAGATTTGAAAGGTGTAACAGGTAGAAAACCTCTTAGCAGTTGCACTATGAACCAATTGTTGGGAGAGAGTGGAAAGTAAGATGGGATTTCAATCATTGCACTGAGCTGAAAAACAAACAAACACGAATGAGGTATATTTCATAATTTTATAGACATTGGTAATAACCACGTCTGCAGTAGGTATTGTCAGCTGTTGACATGCTCGTGTTTGGATGAACTCAAATTTCGGCGAATAAGTAGTATATATATCATTTCTTTAAGCCTCTTGAGAGATCTATCGATAGGTCACAATACCCGCGCATTACTAAGGTTCCTAAGGGTGAACAGACTTGCCCCATAATAAAACGTGCTACGTAAGCACGAAAAGCGACATAGTTGTCAAACTGCATCGATATTTATTTTGGCTAGCGAATAGAGTACCGTAGTCGTGACGTCGGTGGGTCACGTGCTGAACCACCTGGCTGCTTTCGCTCCGTAACAAATTAAGGGGCCTGGTTTTGAATTGCCTAAGAAATCGTTAATATAGGGAAGTTAGGATTTAGACCCATATAATTTGATGAAGAAAAATAAGTATGTTATAAAATATGCTGCTTAGTTGCCATTTAATTTTTTTGACATTCAACAAGTATCTTTACATACTATTGTATAAATGTGAATTTTTCTTAATCAAAATATATGGGTTAGAATGCTAACTTTCCTCCATTAAAGATTTTCCTGTCGTTTCAAATTCGGCTCCGTTCATTTCTTACGGAGCGAAAACAGACAAGTGGCCCCCAGGGAGCGGTGATGATTGCGTCACACTACAGTACTCTATTACATACCCGTTTAGCTGTCGAATACGGAATCATAGAGCTAATGGGGGGATTTTTAAAAAGTCTCAAAATTGCTCAGTAAATCTGATATATTTCATTAATATGGGGGTTCTGTATAAAAAAAAAGTGCGTTTTTCCGGGACATGTCCCGAATTGGATCGTTTTGTCCCCTGTCCCGCATTGACCCTTCTGAGACACCTTTACTGTCCCGATTTTTTCATCATAATAAATGTAGTTTTACACTACCTTGAGGACAACGTTTTTTTTCTTTTCAGTGGTCAACATTTAAAAAAACGCCTTGATAAACAGAGAGATGAAGCCCGATGGATGGAAGACAAAGCTGCGTCATGAAAGATGGTGTTCTGTCCTTCAGCAGATGGAATTTCAAGAACAATAATCAGAGATGGTAATTTTGTGCCAGAACTTGTTTAGCATTCGAGTTCATAATGGTCATGTTGAGCGTTTAGTCTCAATCGTGAATATCCAGTGGACTGGTGAACGAAACAAGTTGGATGTGGCTGCTTCTGTAGAAGCTATCGTACAATGCACATGGAACCTTGATTTTGAGTGTAGAGAGTTTTATAGGTAGGTGTTAGAGAATGAGGACCTACTGAAACAAGCAAAGTCATCAGAGAAATATAATTAAAGAGGTAAGTTCAATTTCCGTGCATATAAATTTCTTATTTTTATTTACTCATATGCTCCAAATCAAAAGAAAGTTAGCTTTTAGTTTCTGTGTTGTTTGTGTAGATTATCAATTTTCCAAAATATTTTTCCTTTTGTTCAGTTTCTGTATTTTCGCATAGATTATTAACTTTCCAAACGAGTTTCCTTTTGTTTTCTTTATATCCCTTAAAATTCTTGCTTTATGCTTTTCACTTACATGTGATAATTGTCTCTACGTTTTTATAGTATATTGGTCTGGGTGTGTATATAGGTATAGATTTATATATATACATAGCGAGAGATTTTAAGTGTCCCAGATTTCTAATCTTGTCATGTGGCAACCCTACCTCTTTCTGTATATAAACTGTACAGTAATTAAGTACCTGTGTCTATTATTCTGTTATTACTCTCAACAAATGATGTTTTCCTTCTTCGTGTACTGGGTTGTTATTCATTAGCCCCTGATAGTTTATACAGCCCTTCGCTAAATCCCTCAGCGCAGCTACAATTTCTAAAGCAGATGATCAACTCATAACGGTAATGTAACAGCGAGTGCTAATTTTCGCTTTCCGATCTTTGTAGTAGCTTTGATTTATGTTGAAGTCAATCTTACATTGCAATTTTCCAAACAAGCTTGATATGCTATTGATTAACAAAAGATTTAGAAGAATAGAATAATCTGTGAAGAAAAGGAAAATATAATTTGCTGAGGAGAACATAATTTGCTAGAAATACAAATATATGAATGAGGATAATCGAGAAAAGACAAATGTATGCATACAGAATCACTCACGTCTCACTCTCTCGTCGCGATTCAACGCACCGAGATCTGCGGTGAAATAAAACCGCGTTCCATCCTCCTCCTCCTCCTGGCGCTCCATAGCGAGGGACGTACCAGGATTACGTACAAGGTGGTTGGTTACTCTCGAGGAAAGGGAGACCGATTCCCATAACCAAGGCCGCGATGGTCTTCCTGACCAGCTGCACGTATCCGTTCAAAGCTGCGGGAGGGCGGCGTGTAACGGCCGGTGGAAATCCTGCGCCCAAGGTCCTTCCTGTAGTAGGGATAGTGTGGTCGAATTAGAGTTGAACTAGGAATTATTTTTCCCTCAAAACATATTTGATATTAGTTGTTGGAAGCGCAATTTGATGTGGATTACGAAAAGCATAGACCTCATTGTCCCTTGTTGTTGTTTTTGATAAAGCTGACCTTGTGTCAGCACGGGCTCTTGCTCACAGAGCAGCCCATAAAACTGTCCCTTATTTGAGCAAAAAAGTTATATATTTGCATATGTTCATATGGGCTGAGAGCAGAATTAAATCTTGCCTCTTGTTAAAAGAAATGCTAAATTTTCGCTTACTCGGGGAGTAGGCCTACAAACTACTTTGTTGTCGTTCTTCTTCTTGCTGTTGTTCTTCTTATTGGGTGCATAGGAAAGCCCTGTGGAAAAGCCTAAGAAGGTCAGAAAAAAAGTGTTTCACGTTGAGTTAAAGATACAGGAATTTTAGGATAGGAAATTTATGATTTATTTATTAGAATGAAAATGTAAAGAAACAAATAATGTGCACGTTAAACAGTACAGAACAATTATTTCCAATAAACTATAGCGTACTTATTTTAATTTTCATTGGTGAAATAATGTCCTATTTGACCGTGGATTTTAGCAGGCGCCTCTAGTAAGCTGGAGGTCGGATCACGCCTTGTTTTCAAATCCTTTAACGAAAAATCGTATCACTACAATGGTGCCAAGAACAGTGATAATAAAACTGGTTGCGTGGTAGGAAGTCACATCAAAGAAGAAGGTAAAAGAACAACCACAAACAAATCATTTCTTGTCAGTCATCATTGTAGTACTTACAGAGCTGCCGTAGAGGTTGTCAAGAGAAATTCCTTCAAAGGACGCGCAACATCGGTAAATGGCAGACTATGTAAAACATTGAGCCTGGTGGTAACACATTAAAACAGATCAAGTCCAACGAAGGAATATGGGCTTCATCACATCATGAGGAACGACTCACACAAGAAATTTTGACGCGTCTCAGAACTGGTCAGTCGTTTGATCAATGGCTAGTTGATGAGTAAACCCATAAGGTGCAGTTCCTAAATGCTATATTACATGTAAATCTAACCGTCAGACTTTTTTTGGGTGTGAAACTGTGAATGTCCAAAACATAATTGGCTATGAATCTTACATTTTCGGAACAGAAAATTATGTAGGATCTCCACAATTCTTTATGATCTAATTATCAAATTTGAAACAAATCTGTAATGTAATAACTAAAATCTAAATTATTATTAGTGCAGATAAATCTTTTGGGCCAGCAGTTTTGGGTAACTAAATTGGCTCCGTCGTCAGGTAAACCTTCATAAAAATGATAACCATATGAATGACAAGATCACAGCTACCCAAGAGAGACATGTGTAATAGTGTGGCACAGTGTTGTTATTCCAAAGGGCAATAACTTAATAATACTTAAGAAAAAGGCACGAAACGGATAATAAGAGAAGAAAAGGGAAAAGGGAATATGATAATGATTTTTCTTAGCGAAGGGATTTTGTTACTCCAAACGATTAAGGCTTTTAGCCATCAGCCATGTGGTTTTCATCTCCCCAAAAAACCCCTGTCCGTAACAGCGATTAGTGACCAGCGATATCGCCCAGGCATCTTCGAGAAATTGGAAACTACTCTCATTAGCGCCTATGACTAATCGCCGTTCCCTTCGTGAACAGGTCAGAGAGAGCCATCTGGCATACGTTAAAAAGGAATTCTATGACCCGTTGTTAGAAAGAGGGAAGTACCAAACTCTTCAGAGCCCCACCCTTTCAAGATAGACCTAAGGACTTCGACGAATCAAAAGCCATGAGTGTTGGTCATAAGACAGCCCAAAAGGGGTATCAACGAATGACCTATGAGGTTACCGAATGGATACGCCCCCAAGAAGCCAGGACATGAAGAAGGAGGCGTATACAAATTCACAGCCTACGAATCATTGTGAAAGATATGACAGGAAGGCGGTTGGTATACAAGCTGGCAGCCACTAAGACACAAGAAGTCTTTCAGAAGTTACCACACCCAGTCCAAACCCAAGAAATCCAAAGGCGGTGCTAAAAAGATATCATCCGAATAAAAAGGCAGACAGAGAGAGAGGAAGGCAGAGAGAAAAAGGAGCAGAGAAGAAAACGACAGAGTGGAGAAAGGGGGGAGAGCAATTCAAGATGGCGTTGGGAGAGCATGAGCAAGAACAACGAGTGTTGCCGCAGCCGAACAGAGAACGAGTGAAGAAGAAGAGACAGAGAGAAGCAGCAAAGAAGAATCCAGAGAAGAAGAAATAAGCGCAAAAGTGTGGTGTGCGAATCAATCTATAGACAGTGAAAGTGACAATTAACACTCAGTGAAATTCCCTCGTGCCTATAGACTCGTAATTGCAACAAAGTGCCTTTCAAGTGCCAATTAAGCTTTATCAGTCCAAGAGCCCAGAAGGTGGAAACTTTTATAGAATCACAGAGCGAAGAATAAACCTTTTTAAGAATATATCAATCTTCATTTCTCATCCAAAACGATAACCCTTTTTGCTAATTCAATATCAAGAGCTTTCAGCAAGGTAAGAAAAATTTATATAAATCTAAATCTCCAAAGTACAGCCTCCAAGTCGGCGAACGTTACCTTAGGGCTGTGTGCGGAAGAGTAATACCGCTACACATGTTTTGTGGAGGCGTTCATTTGCTTGATCAGATCAAGGCTTAGGTTAATAGGTAGACTTCACAGTGTCATCAACTAAGATACATATCCCGTGTGCGTTTGTTTTATCAGACTATCCCATTCTGGGTGGACGGTTGTTAGCGATTCAGGTGATAACATCCACTGGCTGACGAGTTGTCGCTCACATTCTCACCCACTTTTCATTACTTCTAGTCACAGACAGTATTACTAACCTTGGAGAAGGAAGCGGAGACATGAAGAATGGAACCTAGAATACCGTGCTCGGCCACGGTGGAAGTGGACGCTTGACTGAATGCTCCTGCTCCCGAACACTATCATCTGAGGCCATTGTTTGTATGGTTTGGTCTAGTGATGCTTCCTATAATAAGCCTAGCACGAGCCCTTGCCCCACCCAAGTGAGGGAAAGTGTGTGGAATACCGACAGGGGCGTTGAAGTTAATTCTGCTCAGTTTTTTATTTATTTATTTTTTTTTAATCAGTTCGAATTCTCGCCTAACTGAAAATTTAACAGATCAACGCATCGTCTGTCCGATAGGATATGTTATCTTATCTGCTATGCGTTTGTAGTAAAATCGTATTCTGTGATTATATGTCAAAATTAATTTCATGGAAAGGATTCACGTTACATCTTTGTTTTATAAAAGTACTAGCAGCTGTGGTACCCGTCCTCCGGACGTGGTATCAGTCAAAAAAAAAAAAAAAAAAAAAAAAAAAAACAAAAAAAAAAAAAAAAAAAAAAAAAAAATGAAGGGGTAGCTATATAACCGATGTGATTGAGAATGTGGAGATTTAATGGAGGAGAACCAGAATCTGTGATAGAAAAAAACGAGTCTTTTAAGATTTTTGGGAGGATTCATAACACATAAATTTAGGAGAAAGTATCCATCTTTAGGCTCAGCAGATATAAATGGAACAAGTGAGGTTTGGATTTCATATGTAAGGAGAAAAATATTATATAAGCCTGTTACAGTTTCAGAAAGATCTGCAACATATGGAAGGGTTATTCAAAACTTTCCGTGGAGAAACGTTGAAACCGGGAGTTGTGTCATTATTCAGTCTTCTCGATATTTATATGGCAAAAATGTTGCTGTTCAGGAGGAATTAATAAGTTAACTTTGTAGTTGCAAAATTTATCTAAGAAAAAAAATATTAAACTCACTGGGAAACGAACATTCCAAGTTATGCTAATAAAGAAATAAAAAAAATATCAGTAATTTTTTTTATAAATATTCGATAGAATTAACGCAGAATTAATAAGGAGGTTTAAATGAAATATAAACTAAAAGTTTGTATTATTTTCTTAAGTGCCTTTTCTTTTGGTTTTCATTTCCAATGTTCAGTTTGTAATTTATATATAAGTTTATGAAAAAATTATAATATTAACAAAAACAATGTTTTGAACTCAAAAAGCGTGACATCAGGAAAGAAATTAACCATTTCTTGTGCAAACTAAAAAATTAAACCATAAACCAAAGATTGGAACTGATAAGATGCCGAAAAAAGTTTTGCTGATTACAGATAAAGAACGGGTAATTCAAGTTTGTCATGATAATCCAGTATCAGGCCGACACTTTAGAAGGGACAAAACGTTCAATAAAATATCACAAAAATAATACCGGAAAGACATGAAAGATGATGTATCGAAGTTTATTAGTTAGTGTGACAAGTGTCAGAGAAATTCCAACAAACCACCAGCGCCAGCCCCTAAACTGCATCCAGTTCCAGTTCGAGTGGTGTTTGGAAAAAGGTGGGATGGATCTTATTGGGCCACTCCTAAAATCTAGAAACTGAAATCAGCATATTTGTGGTTTGACTGACTGTTTTAGTAAATGGCCTATTTCTGAAGCAATGCCATGTAAATCTGCTGCTGAAGTAGCCAGTGTTCTGATTCGGGCTATCTGCACTTATGGATATTTCGAAACTTTCATAATTAATTGATCAGGGTCGTGAATTTGTGAATCATCTGAATTATCTAATTTGTGAAAAACATAACGTAGATCACAGACAAATGGATTACAGGTATGTATCAGTAGAATGTATTTCAATTTATTTCAATATTCATCAGTGAATAAGATTTATAAAATAGAAAATTCAGGGCTGTATTTACGTCATTATATACACGCACCTTTCTCTTGTGAGACGTGTGGCAATTAGATGTAGATAACCTTGAATATTTTTGCCGTTCTTTTATGATGAAGTTCTCGGTAACTTTCCTTTTCTATGTGTCCAGCCTCTGTGAGCTCCCATTTGCTGATATAGATATTTATATATATAGATATATATATATATATATATATATATATATATATATAATAATCATATTTATGATAAAGAATTCAGGGTTGTATTATTTCAACAATTTGTGTTTACAGAAACTTTTCAACCAGACACTGGAACGTACTATAGCAAAATTCGTTCATGAAACCCACGATGACTAGGACCAGCACTTAGATGGACTCCTGTTTGCCTACCGGACTGGGAAACATGACGGCACGGAACTCTCCCCATACTATGTTATGTTTGGACGCCATTCCATACTACCCGTAGAAATGGACTTCAATGCTGCAGGCAATGCATGTGCCACTGACAATACTGCAACTGTGGAAGCAATAAGAGACCTTACACAAGAAATAGTTGATAGGCAGCATTTGGCCCACAAGGCGGTACACATTAACATAGAAAAAGCCGAGAAAGACAAAAGAAATATCATGATGCAAAACATGCATATCACACTAATGAAATGAGCGTAAGACAGCTTGTTTTAATTGGGCGCCCGTATGAGATTATCAGTTGTTACATAAAGGTAGAGGTAAGTTGAAAAACTTGCAGTCAGGAAAGACACTTAATAACACATCATTCTAGTGTCTGAGGTAGCTGTAATTTTGTCTTAGAAGGAAAAAGAATGTTTATGGTGTTTTATAGACTAAGACGTAATAAAATCAACAGTGATGTGTAGTTATCAGAAATTATCAGAAGATATGATTGAATGCAGACCAGAAAAGGTGCCTGGAAAATTTTTATCCATGAGAAATGTCTTACAGGGTTTGAAATGTTACTTTGATGACTATGCATGGGTTCTTGTGCAAAATACATACTAAAAATAAAAGAGGTTAATGCTATTGGGTTTTCACTTTGTAAAATAATTGCATTTGTATAATGAAGAAGGAATTGTTTTTAGGATATAGTTATGAACTTCTTATTAACGCATGATTAAAAAAAAATGTCAAATCCTTTTAACCGCTGGGGATGGTCTGCAAACGATTATCCTCTTGTTTATTTCATTCATTTTTCCGTAAAATGATTTAAGGTATAAAGTCTAAGATTAATCGGCGGGAGGCTTATAGTATATTCTGTACGTCTAATATATATTTTGCAAGTTTATACTTCTGATTTCGTTGACCTTGCAGCATGATTAACATTTGTGTGGCAATTGTTTGTTCCAATAATTGATAGCAAATTACCATATACTATATATATTTCTGGTACAATTGAGTATTTTGAGGTTGTTTTGCCGCTGCATTTCAGATTTTATTTTCCCTTGCCGACCTTGGCTTGAAGCCGTCATGGACAGACGAGAAATTATTAAGTGAACTTCCTCTGATTTCCCAAACGGTTACATTTATTATGTTTTGAGGCAGTGCCTCAGAACAATTAGGCCGGTAAATTAGAACTCACAGGCAACTTAAGTGTAACATCCATGTTAGAGTTATCGTTTTTGTAAACTGTATTAAGAGAATGCTAGTGGAAGGCTTGCTATCATTCATCAGGCAACCGCTTTTGGCGCCCAAAACAAGAGAGAGAGATAATGAGATTGGCGCCGTCTTGCTTACATCCCTGTTCAACACCGTGACTTTAATGTACAGCTCAAAGTGATTGTTTTTACATGCAATCAATGGAAGTTATCCCTTAGGACGTGCCAGTAATGTAAGTGAATAGTCATAAGTTAATGTACTTAACCAATATACTTTCTATAAAAATATAGATAATTCTGAAGTAGAGGAACTGATATTTAGGATTAGGCTACTAGGTAGGTAGTTAATTAAAGTTCGATGGTGAACTTAAAAAGCACACGTGACTGATATTATTTAAGTTTGCGAAATTCTCATTAAACTGTTGCTCAGAGTTTGTCATAAATGCTTACAGGATTGATACCAAAGCTATATTTTGTTATGTATTAATAAGTTCCAATATTTTTCCTAATTATGAAGATTAGGCTCTGCCTTGATAGCCTATAGGCTAACCTAGGCTACATTTTAACTATGGAATCAGGTCTAGTCCACAAGGAAATTCTTCAGACTGTAATTTAGGGAATAAGGTTCAGACTGTAATTTAGGGAATAAGGTTCATACGTATAGAGTTTAGGCATGTTGTTCATTAGATAAGTGTGTTTAATCGTGAATTTAGCCAGTAGGCCTAGTTACCTGTTGAAAATTTTGAGTATGCGTAGCCTAGCCTTTGTCATAAAGCTATATGCTACATACGTTTAGTGGAGACTATGCCTGTAATATCACCCTGATATACTCCATATGAATCTCTTTATACCAATGAATTATTTTATCTCAACTTACAGGTAGCAATAGGGTAAAATACCAAATGACCGGCCACTACCGTAGCGCGACCACCTTCCCGAAAAAGCACTTTACCATGTCCTTTAACCCAAGATAGACATTAGTCAAGAGCCACCATCCATCGAAGCAACATCTCGAGACCTCTACTATACTCTCTAAGTAAGATTTTTCTCCCAAGTCACAAATTATGGACATAATTTCCGATTTTCGGGAAAATGGTCGCGCTATGGTAGAGGTGGTGGCGAGGTGGTCGCCAGGTGGTTGTTCAGTATTTTACCCTACATATGAACTTGGATTATACACATGTTGAATTTAGGCTATGCATGGAATATTCACATGAAATATTCCATATGAATCTTCATACCTAGGATCTATCAGAGAATAATTTTGTTTACTGTACCTGTGAATATTTATGCCCATACATACCTGGTAAAATTACGTCTTGTGGTAGAATATTAAAATTTTCTTTATAAGTTTAGTATACTAGTTGATGGTTCAGGTCTAGAACTAATTATTCATTTGTTCATTTTACACTGCTTATTATTAATTGTGTTGATATTGTTAATTGTCTTTACCCACTTTGATAATTTCATTTATACTGTCTCTGTTTCATAACACACTTATTAAGTGATCATTGATGCATGTTTATTCAATGATGATTAGGCTATATGTAATTTTGCATTTTTGTTAGCAGTTTTCAGTCAAAACCGTTGAGGTTACTATGTCTAAACCCAGTGTTTGCCTATGATGATTAAGAATAAGACAAGTGATGATCGCATTCACTTAGGCACCATTGTTATGCAATGATTCTGAGAAATGGCAGCGGCAGCGACTACAGAGACCAGCAGCAGCAAAGCCAGTTCTTTCACCCAGTGCTGGGCCGTCAACTGTGCTCCATACAGAAACAGGGTCACTCAAGAACAGGGGATAATATTTCACAAGATAGAGACATTTTTTCTTTCATGAAAACAACCTCAGGTAAACAGGTATTGGATCACGGTCAACTTGCAGCCAATTACACGCCTGCTTTTTGAGCTGATATGCTAATGAATGTTATTATAAGCTTTTTATTAATGCCTATTTGACATTAAATTCATGTAGCCAAATAAATTAGCATGTAGGGCTACTGTCAGTTCATATAACCATGGTTAAGTCTGACAATTTACCCCAATACTAGTACTACAATGTATATAGTACAGTACGGCCCCCAATTATGCAAGAATTTGGTCGATCCACGGCCTCTCAGAATTGGAAATTCGCAGATTTCGAAACACATATCTTATGGGAAAATTGCATTAGGGCCTATGCAAACGGCAACTTACCCAGTCAAACTTTTTTATATTACCCATTTTCAATACTTTCTATGTACTAAACTGTAATTTTTTCTAATATGAAATTGTTCTTATGGATAAATAAAACATTTAAAAGGTTTTAATAACTTAAAAAAGTTTAAAATTACACACACGATGGTGAAAAGTCCCACACGTATACAATGCCACCATTGGGTGCAAGCGTACTGTACGATACAGTCATTTCCTTTAAAAAACCTTTTGGATGGAATTTCCTCTACCCAAAAACCTTCAAACTCTTCTATCTCATCCTCCGTGAAGAGTTCTTCTGCTGAAGGAAGGCTTTGTGAACCATTTAAGGCTTTGAGTGGATCATGCGTCTTCACTCCTGTTAGGCCTAACAAACTTGGTTACAAGCGCCTGTCAGTTTCTTTGTCCGGTCTGTTCACTATGTAATCGTTTTCATATAAATTTATTCTACAATAAAAAAAGAACTGATGAAAATTCAAAATTTTATATTAAATTATAATTTCTTAAAAAGAAATGATAAAAATTCAACATGAAATGACAGTTCCTTGAAAAGTTTAGATCGAACGATTCTCTCTCTCTCTCTCTCTCTCTCTCTCTCTCTCTCTCTCTCTCTCTCTCTCAACATCGCTCGTCTCCTCCTTCGGTCTTTCTTTCTTCCTCTCTCTCTCTCTCTCTCTCAAACACATCTGCTTCTCTGTTAATCATTTTTACTAGTCATTTTCATCAAAACCTATTTCAACAATAGAAAAATAAATAAATGATTAAATTAACCTAGAAATTTTTTTTTATTTCATGTTCAACAATGACGGATTTCAAGTTGTCGACTGCTGCCAAAATGGAAGTTGCTCCTTCCTTCGTCTTTAACTTAAAGGCAAGCTTTTTAGTTTCGAGAAAATAGGTCTTTTTCTTCGGCTTCTAGGTAAATGCATACATGATGCGGATGATCAGAATACACCTCGCGGTTGTGAATAATACGTATGGCGATGATGATGATGATGATGGTACCGATCATTCATACACACTGCACTATGTCACAAATAAGAAAAAAAATGCGTGAGGCGGAGCCTTCCGTCTTAGCTAATGGCTAAGCAGAAGCCTTCAGAATACACTTCGCAGATCTGAATAATATCTATGGCGATGATGATGATACCGATCATTCAGGGTACACTTCGCTGATCTGAATGATACATATGACGACCTTGGTGATGATACCGATCATTCATACACACTGCGCTATGACTTCACAAATAGTTTTTTCCTCCAAGCATTCCCCCCCCCCCCCACCCCTTCTCTCAGATACCAGTGATATTCTTACCATCAAATACCAGTAAAAATTAATCATGTTTGTTTTATTATCAGTATTGTTAAGATTTTATCTTTTAATCCGTGTAAAACATTTACTTTGAATGGTTAACAATGAAAATGCATCTAAAAAGATAATTATATTTCCAAGGGAATCCCTGGATTATTTTCTAATTTTCCCGAAATCCAAAATCGGGCTCAAAATGAAAACCCTAATTGTGACTTTGCCTAAGATGAGCTTGTTTCACGTCTCCTCTCAACCAACAATACAGTCTAGTGAATATTGGCTGTTAGGTATCAGGCTATTGGACCTAGGCTATTATTAATATTATATATATATATGTATATATATATATATATATATATATATATATATATATATATACAATTCCTATTTATGAAGCTTATATGGAATGAAAGCGTTGGAAATGACAATTATTAAACCATTCTGTTGTAAAATTTTATTGTGACAGTTTGACCCAAGAATAAAGAACGAGGATAATTAGTTTCCTCTTGAGAGTAAAATAGTACTGTAAATTTATGATGGAAAGAAAGGTACATAATGCACAGAGTTAAAGCTTCTATTTCTACATATAGTATAGGTACACATTGACCTTGGTAAATGCTGCAAAGATAATTTACCGATCTTTAAAGACTGCTTAGAAATAACCATAATGTTGTCATATCTACAGAACCTTATGGGTTAACTGTAGAAGAAATATACCAGCAAAATTAAATATTTTGTCTGCATAAGGTACATATTGTGTATAGTAAATAGTGCATAAATCATTTAACACACTTGACGGAGATCCGAGAAAACACGTTTTAAAGGGAACGGGGTTTCCCATTACATTGTTTGGATTGCGCCATTGTTTACATAAGAATCATCGCATAGTAATGGCGCCAGGCAGTGCACGTCACAAACTGGTTTGGCTAATATACGCTGTCCACTCTCTCCTCTCTATATCTATACGAACATCCTCAGAGAATTTACCCCCTTTTTTTCCATATTAGCCAGTCGGTCTAGTGACATGGAATTTACCATTGTTGAGACACTAGAGGTATACCATCAGAGAGAGAGAGAGAGAAAAAAAACCCATCACACTTTAACAGTGGATGGTCAGTTGAATTGCTTTGCTTTTATTTTTACAATGTATGTTTACGTAACTATCTTTGTTATTGTCTTGTATTCATGTTTTAAATATTGCCTATATAGTTTGAGAAGTTTTGTTAAATTTTTAATGCGCACTACTGAGTTTTGATGTATTTTATTAGAATTGTATCAATTGTGTTTTAAAGATGTTTATTTTAGAATAGCCTATTGACGGAATATGTTGCTGCCTGGAAATTAGTTCTGTGAAAATATTTTTACTAAAGTGTTGGCTACTTATTACACACACACATATATGTATATATTTATTTGTATGTACGCAATTCGATCTCGCCATCACTTGTGTCCAGTTTTGGTTGGCGGTTTAAAGTGAGTTTCCTTGTATAGTTGAACAATGATAACAGCTGATTAAAACGTTTCTCTTCCTTGCCGCTGAAAGAAAAGCTGTCAGACAAAAACGATGACGTCATTGTTTGAGATTTCCGAAACTATTAATGATGTTTGTATTATTGCGATCATGAAATCTTCAGCGACATTTTTAGATGGATAGACACACACACACACATCTACATATATATCTATATATTATATATTATTATATATATATATATATATATATATATATATATATATACCTATATATATATATATATATCTTCAATGCCTTCGCAATATTTTGGCGGCAGTACGCTACAAATCCCAATAGTGAATAAAAAAAAAAAAAGTTAATATTTACATATTGCCTCTGTAGCGTCAGATAAATAGGAATTTTGAGGATGTTAAGAAAACGAAAAGAAAGGAAATTGATAAAAGGCGAAAATTAGAGTGACTGTCAGCCTCTGACAACGAATGGGAAGGAGAGTTTAGGCTAAATAAATAAATAGCCGTGACCAAAAAGCGAACAGCGCCTCGAAATCAAAATTGGGAGTTTGGTGATTGGATTATCCTAAGAGGCCCCTTTGAAATGCTTTCTGATCGTCAGCTGAGATTCATTGCAAAGGTTGTCGCCCACTTTTGCAAATTGGGTGTAATCAGTTGTAGTCACAAGCCGAACCTGTGTGAGAAATCATGTTGTTAATGATATCCATCGTCTTGATTAATAGATTGTGAATAATTGTCGCTTCATCTAACCCCCTACGGCCCATATGTATGTCCTGACACACTATTGTGGTATTGCTGATCTTGATCATGGCGTTGTTTGCACCTTCACCCACTATGCTCATTTATATGCCATTTTCAAAATACTAACATTTCCGCAAGTGGAGAGAAATGCTGCGTCAAGCCACGTGTCCGCAACGGTGATCAGAAAGAAAGTATCAGGAAAAAAAGTAACGGTAATAAAGTAACAACTTTTACTAGGAAAAAATGACCTCAGAGAAAAAGTAATAGTTCTTGTATTTAGGAAAAAAGTAACATCTGCCACATTTACATACTCATACCATAAAAAAACTAAAAAAACATGCAGATTTGGAACTTTTGACCTATGTCAAGAAAATATATTTATTTTAATGAATTCGTGTCATATATATAATACATATTAATATACTAATATAGTATACTATACAATATATAATAAGTTATATATATATTAATTAGTATATATATAATATTAATATATGATATTAAATATATTAATAATGTATAATAATATAGGTATGTAATAAATCATAAATATATAATACGTATATGTATAATATATAAATTATAAATATATATATATATATGATATAATATATTACTTATATAATTATTAATAAACTAACTATATATATTATAATAATTATATATTATGTATATATATATTACTAGATATATATGTATAATATCATCTATATGTATATATATCTCTAAATATAACTATATATATATATGATTATATATATATATATATTCTATATATAATATATATATATATGTATATATATATATATATATATATCATATACTATATATATAATCTATGTATATATAAATAATATATTTATATATGAATTATCATATCATATATATATTTTAAAATATATATATAATATGGTAATATATATATATCTATATATATATATATAGATCTATCTATATATACTATTATTAATATAAATCATATATATCCATATATATATATAGTACTATATATATATATATATATATCTATCTCTATATATATATATCTATATATATTAATGTCCAATACCTTCTAAAATTCTGAGATGGCCTTTTTTCCTTCAACGCTGTCATTGCAAAGACATTGTAGTCGCTTCGAAGTTGCTCAGAACCGCCTGTACCCGAAGGTTAAATCCTAACTCCGAGCTACGGTCGACGATAACATCAAACAACCCCGAATACACTGCTCTTGGCTTCTTCTGTAGCAGAGCATAGACACATGGAACATAACTATAAATGAATGAAACTCTTGAGCACATAAACCTGAGTGAACTGTGGTTGTGCCATCTTGAAGTTACCATCCATGTTTGCAGCTGCTGGAGAAATTAGGTCCTCTGTTGCAAAGGCAATGATACCAGAGTTTGCTTCTGGCCCGTTGTCATAAAGGAGGAATTGCTGAGGGTTGGGTCCTAGTGTTGCCTTCCACTCAAATGGCAATATGAAGTCGTATAGGTTTTCAGGGATTGCTGGTGGGACCCGTTGAAACCGGAGGGATCGCTTGGTGTTCTCTTCACATGGAAACCGCTTCTGAATATCATGGTCTTGACTGGCAACTGCTTGGGCAAAGATTTGGGATGGTTTGTCCAGGGAGGCGGCTGCTTGCTGCTTCATCATGTTACGACACATAACATAGGTCACTCTGGTTTGGTAAGAAGTGTGGTTGTGAGGTAGCCCTGCCTATGGATTATCCAACTGGTGTGTAGTGCCTAGACTTTGTCTACAATTTCTGCTCCCTTTCTCTGAACATTTCCACCAGTTTTTTTTCTTTTCGGGTGCACGAACGTGTATACATATATCCTTCAAAACAAATATTGGTGACACCCTTATTACTCTTTATGAACTCCATGCTGCTACTGGCTATGTACGCAGCTACTCATATGAGGTAGGTTCGCATTCTGTTCCGTAAAACTCTGAAACAGTGAGCATATTATTTTTAAGCAAAACTCCGAATCAGCAATTCATTTGGATAATAGTGCAGTTACCTACAGTAAAGCGGAAATCCTTGTTGAGACTTGACAAGGGTTATAGGTAAATAGGCAGTACCGAGTGATTGGCTGGAGTTATCACTCAGTCGATAACTACAAAATCACTTTTCTAGATTCCAATTAAGGGTGGAATCTCCTCTCTGCTTCCTTCAGTGAGATTTATATATTTTCGTACTTTGGATTTTGTGAATATTTTCAACCTTAATTTTGTTTGCGTTTGAAGTAATGCACAAATTATTATTAAACGTGATGTGAAAACCCGGTGATATTTTTCTTGTTACTTGTTGTGTTTTTGGTTGCTTTCTTTCCTTTGCGTTTTTTCTTGTTACTTTTTCTCCTGATACTTTCTATCCTAGATTCGAAATACAAGCTTGTGCTACGCGTCAAAAGTTAGGCGTCAAATGTGGGCGTGAAGTTTCATGCTCAAGTTGCTTTAATATTAGTCAGTATAATTGCAGTGTACAGATATAACCAGTCAAAGCATTCATTGAATTATTGAATAGGCGAACATTAAAATATTTCATATTTAGCAATACTATATTTTACGGCACCGGTAAATTGCAGTGTCTATGTAACCATCAATACTTATTTGATGTCTGGAAAGGAACACGAAAAAATAGGATTTGCAACGGTATATCAGCAATGCGTATCCGAGGGCGAAATGGCTTCTCAGTGGGAATGTCGAGGAACGCCTGTGAATGACGCACCTTGCAGGCTAAAGTTTAGGCGGACGCTCTGTGACCAGCATTGGTTAGCAGTTGAGATAGTTGAATTAAGAAGCTCAGAAATGGCGCGCAGTCATGCAAAGCTGAGCCCTTTTCCATTCCTTCTCAGGACCGTCATAATTTACAGAATCAGTATTCCTTTGCTGTCACTTGCGCTAGGTGAAGCTAGGAAGGGAGTCCATTATACGCAGCTGCCAACATAGGTTCATGGTAGTCGTCATCATTCAATGCTGCAGTAATGAGAATGATTGACGATCATCACTGTTATCTGCCCCTAACCGCCCGATTGTTGGATACGCACGTCTAATAAATGCGTTCATGTCTTGCTAATCGCAGCCATTTTACGATATTATCTCCGTCGTCTTGCCACTGCGGCATTTGCTGGTTATTGTCTTAGTTTTAGGTACCACTCGAGAGAGCATGGTCACTATGACTGCCAAGATTAGGTTGGGACTCTCGGCTTCTCCCAAGCTACGTGAGCCTATGTTGCCTTGGGTTCTTTATAAATACCTATTGATTCAGTTAGATCACCGAACCTAATTCTTAACTCTCACCGGGCTGGCCCGAAGAGTTTGCTCTTATATTAAATTAATCATATAGAATCATGTCTGTGTAATGAAATGCAATGCATGTCCTGTATGCAACGAAGACAGTCAAGACTTACCGCCGACTGCTACGGGGCTGGTCTGCATTTCCTCCCTTTAGTCTAGAATTCCCCTTACTGAGGGTCACAATGAAATAAGAAAGACGAGCAATTTAAAGATACTTTATTGATTTAAAAACGTATCTTCCCTGTAGTTAAACTGTGAATTTTGAAAATAGGTTAATCACTATGTCTAAATAAAAGATTTTCTTTGACATCACATCTGCACTTATCTCACTGCAAGAAGTTCATAACTATATCTAAAATTTCTACAAGTCCTTCTTGGCTCTACAACTGTACTTATATTACAAACTCAAGACCCGTATGACGTCGTCAGTTGTTTCGAGGTAGAGGTTAAGTTGAAAAACATGCAGTCAAGAAAGACACTTAAAAATACTTATCATTCTGTACATTTTGAGATTATAATTCTGCTGATGAAAATGATGCATTTGGAGTGGTGTCATAGGTAGCTTGTCTTACAAGAAAAAAGAATGTTTAAGGTGTTTTATAGACTAAGATGTAATAGAATCAACAGTGATATGTAGTTATCAGAAATTATCAGATGTGATTGATTGCAGACCAGAAGAGGTGCCTGGAAATATTTTATCCATGAGAAATATCTTACAGGATTCGAAATGTTACTTAGATGACTATGCATGAGTTCTTCTGCAAAATGTGTACTAAAAATAAAAGAGGTTAATGCTATTTGGCCTTGAGTTTGTAAAATAAGTTCAGTTGTATATTCAAGAAGGACTTGTTTTTAGATATAGCTGTGAACTTCTTGTATTTTGGTAAGTGTAAGTGCAGTTGTATTGTCAAAGAAAAACTTGTATTCAAAATTCACAGTTTAACTACGACGTAGATACGTTTTTGAAATCAATAAAGTATTTTTAAATTGCTCCTCTTTCTAAGCTCGTTTTGATATTCAGAAGGGGGAATTCTAGACTGAAGGGAGGAAATGCAGAGAAGTCCCAAAAGTTCCTACCTGCAACACCCCCCCCCCCCCCCCCCCCCCCCCCCACCCCCCCCGCCGGGGAATTGGGAAGGGGGGAAAAAAACGGGCTGTGACGCCGGACTTTGGGGCGGAACGTTGTCACTAAGGAAAAAATTGACGGGATGGGACTTGCCGTCTCGACCTCTGATATCGATGTTATTTTTGACCGTACGATTACCCTGTCCATAATATTATTGTTATACAGATTACTATATACATATTTGTCTACATTGTTGTCAACGGAAATGTTCGCAGTTGACATTTCCATATCTTTGGGGCTCTTCCGGAGTGCTGTGGGATTTCAGTGAAATCTTTTGATGCATAATGTTTATGAACAAAGAGACTCGTGATTAGTGGACATTCTACAGCAAATTTGTTAAGGGTAATGACTGATGTTCTCACGCGGCTCGATTTTAGGGACTAAATGAACTCTAAACTTTCATCGCTTCTTGATGATTAGTTCAAACACGGAAAAAGTCGTGTCGTTTTTGTCTTCTCAAAACCAAGACGAAAGGCAGGAGAGCAGACTCGTAAAAAATAAGGCGAAATAGAAATGAGCATTTCGTAGCTTATGCTGTATTTTTCATAAATGATTTGCTGCCTAGTTGGAATGACAGCGAATATTAAAAGATTGCATTACCAATGACACGAGTACTCACTGACGAAAATATATTTATTATTGTGTTCGATAAATAATCGAACGGTCAGAATTTAAAATCGGCTCACATACATAACCCGAGCAGAATCTCCATAGCCCTAGGTGTGTGCGTGTAGGTCCATTTTATACCTATTTTAGATTTTATTTGTTTCTATTTTGCCTTTTCCGAATTTTCATTGATTTTATGTTTTTCTAATCATTACTTAGTGCTACTCTGGCTTGTCCACGCCTCACCTACTCCGAGCTGTTATTAATAAAGACCTCACGGTGACTGTCAGGATTAATAGAGTACTTAATGCCTGTCCGCACTTGCAAACAGCTTGCATTTCCTGTCCAGAGTCCAGACCTCAGTTGTCGTCAGGATGCTTGTCGGCGCAGTAGCCTCTGTATTCTACTTGGCTATTCTAATGCAGTCGAGGAGGGATAGTAAGAGAAAGAAAGGGATGGGCAAGGAAGCCTCTAGATTCTCTAGAAAAAGGAGCGTGTCATGCTGACTTGCCTCTAGCGGAATTGAAAATAGATACAAACATATATAAATATGTGCATGTATATGTAAATAGCCACATGTAAGGTGAAAAAATTAAAGACCAGGTACCAAGCGCTTTCGTGTATTGCGTACACTTCTTCGGGGTACAAAACCAAATGTTTTCCATTCTGGATGGGAAACAAATATGCAATAAAAAGTTTTCTAGTGTGTCCGACAGGCTTTCAGCACTAGCACCTGGAAGTAGGTGACGCCGTGTTTAGTACTATAGTAGATTCACGTCACCTATGCATCTGGTGTCTAGGCCCGTTCCTTACGACGCTCCTAATTGGCTGTTGATAAGCCAATCACAGGGCTGGAAACTTTCAGTCTCTCTCGAGAGTTCACGTAGGTAGGACGTATGTTCCACCACTCCTGAGGGATACGTCTTTCAAAAGCATCCCTCATGAGAGGGGAAAAATACATCCTGTCTACATGAACTCTCGAGAGAGACAGAGTTTCCAACTGTGTGATTGGCTTATCAACAGCCAATCTGGAGCGTCGCAAGGGACTGGCCTAGACATCAAATGCACGGTTGATGTGAATCTACTACAGCACCTGGGAGTAGGTGACGCCATGTTTAGTACTAGCACCTGGGAGTAGGTGACACGTAGATAACAAGCCAAAGGAAGCACCCATTACACTCAAAAGAGTAAGTTCACATTAGCTCTAATCATCATAACATTCTTTTTAAACAGCTTTATATAACAGGGACTAATTTTTCGTTTTCAATTTTAGATGCCAATAATTTTTTCAATTTGAATAAGCTAATATTGTAGTTTTTACGTTTTCCAAACTAAGGATTTGTTGATAAAAGCAGAGTAAAAGAAATTCCGCTATTTATCTAAATAACATATTTTGGTTATTTAACTCTCTAAAATAATAGAATTCAAATTCACTTGACGAACGTCGCTATAATTGTTATGCATGGGATCAAGGACGAAATTTTGACGGGCGATTTAAAAGTGAATGATAGTTATCAATTTTATTTTCATGAACAGAAATCGAGAGATGACAGAACATCCAAAGAATTGGATAGATAGCTTTAACGTTTGCATAATTGTCAGGGAATTTAGTAGTGGATCTGATTTTGCTTGTAATATGAAATTCGAGAAACCCGTTAGCTCAGCTTAAATAATCCATTTGTTTGACCTTAGGCTGGGTAGCTACTTCACGACCAATATTGTAATTTTGTCCTGTCGAGTGTGTTTTCTTTGTCAAGTCGTAGAGTGTTCTGAGGGCGCAATTGTTGGGTGAATCGTCATGGGAAGCTTTCGTCTTAGAGTGGTCGGTATGGTGTTGGCGTACCACCTCGGTGGCCGCAAGTTCAATTCTCGGGCATTCCACTGAGGTGTGAAAGATGTGTATTTCTGGTGATAGAAGTTCACTTTCGATGTGGTTCATAAGTCACGTACAACCGTTGGTCCCGTTGCTGAATAACCACTGGTTCCATGCAATGTAAAAACACCATACAAATAAACAAACTTTTCCTTTTCTGTACCTTGTGTACTACATATAGATATAGTACATCTTCAAACTATCGAATGTTTTTCATTTTTCCAGTTAACGCGGCAGTTCTGGACGGCTTCCTTTTCCCATCGGTGCAAAATCGCTACCAGCGTCGTCTCGTTGGCCTCCTTATTTTGAGATCATCGACAGTTATCTGTTTATGTGAGTATTCAGTTATCTCAGTTACCATTGATTTGTCGTTAATTCCACTATATCTCTCTTTCAGTCTTGTAGAATCGATTTTCTCATTTTTCTAATTTGGACTGTGGTCTATGTGGAAAGTTTCTGGTAAATTGCCGCTAATTTTGATTTATTTATGATAATTATGAAACACGATTAACAGCGGAAATAAAATAACAAGCACCTCTCTAAAGGACATCTGCTTAAGCCGCCATGTGATGTTTTGCATAGGCTGATTTAGGGGATTTGTCCAGGGCGTCAAGGACTAATATTTACTGGGGATCATCATCTTTACGGTATATTTGCATTCTTTTGTTTATCTTTTGCCGGTTAATCCCCAGCGGGTCTTATACTAAACACGCCACAAAGGTGGATACATACCAGGTTAAATTAACCCTCGGGGTCACTATTTAGGAAAGATCCCTTTTTTCTAAATTCTCACATCTTAGATTGCAATGATGACAGAGTCATTCGATGAGGGGTGTTGAATTTTCAGTTGAGGAGACTGGGTGTGTTCGGAAGATTTTAGGCCAGTCTGAAATAATTGAGTTTATTTATGTTGTCTGTAAAATAGGACTGCCAGACAAATAGCAAATTCTGTTGTTGAGTTGTGCTGGGTTTGTTTGCTTACTCATGGGGTCACTTGGGACAAGGAGAGATAGACAGAGTTCATACTTTCTTTTTTATTTACATACCCTCACTTATATACACAATATATATAAACACACATATATATGCATATATATTTCCTCTGTCTTCAACTTTGCCCATTTCTATATGAGGTCGCCGTTTCCTATTAGCCCTCTCCCCCTTCCTCTGTCTGTCCGATGCGTCCTGACTTCTTAAACCTTTCTCCTGCAAGTCATTTGCTATTTCATCCTTTCATCTGAACTTTGGCTTTCCTCTTCTCCTTCCTTCCACCTCCATGCCCATATATATATATATATATATAATATATATATATATATATATATATATATATATATTCTGTGTGTGTGTGTGTGTGTGTGTGTGTGTGTGTGTGTGTGCGAGTGTGTAATTAAAAAGGAAAAGTAAGAATTCTGTCTGTCTCTCCTTGGCCCAAGTGGCCCCGTGAGTAAGTACACAAACCCAACATAACTCGACAACAGAATTTGCCGTTTGTCTGGCAGTGCCATTGTACAAAAAGCAAATAATTATGGATATATATATATATATATATATATATATATATATATATATATATATCGTGTATATATATGTACGAGTGTGTAAATAAAAAGAAAAAGTATGAATTCTGTCTGTCTCTCCTTGCCCCTTGTTACAGAGTCATCAGACAAATTATATCTGAAAAGATCCCGCAGCAGTAATACCAGCTGGTAAAAATGAGGAAAATGTGTCGTGGCATTCTGCACTCACTGACCTTAACCGCTAAATTTGTCAGCAGCAGTCTTGATGCGAATATTCAAGAAGTGAGGAGTACTATAGATGTTTTAATTGAGGTGAATCGTATCTTAGAGAATTGTCTACGATTGCAAAGTTTCATTGAAATATCTCAGCAAAAATCGGAGCATCCAGTTTGTCAAGTGGATTTAGAGCATACATACCGATAGTCAAAGATAGAATGCCATGAATACCTGCCAGTTTTCAATGATACGCGTATACATCCATCTGCTCTTAAAAATCTATGTGTATAAAGAATTTATAACCGAGTCTTATTGAGAACTGGCAATGGGATACTAACTTCAAAAGCAAGCATCAGGGTTCTTGCCTTGTTTGGACATTTTTGTTCTTATGTAACTGGCTTTTAGCCAATCAAACTTCAGAAGGGGTCAAAATGTGTTGACAGATTGCAATCATAGTGAAGTACAGGATGAAATTAGACTATATGGGAGAACAAATGGCGAGCTGTACCAAGAATGCGTGATTCAGTCCTGAAAGTGTCAGAGATTATTGGTACCAAAGTCTATTACTCAATAGAAACATCCAGTGTAGATTACCACGGATAGATGAAAGAGAAGCTTGACCAAAACAGTAGGCTTGGAATGAAAAAAAAATTTTT
The DNA here is from genome assembly GCF_015104395.2 of Macrobrachium nipponense. Classification (NCBI taxonomy): domain Eukaryota; kingdom Metazoa; phylum Arthropoda; class Malacostraca; order Decapoda; family Palaemonidae; genus Macrobrachium; species Macrobrachium nipponense. Next base: position 54,036,101 of record NC_061088.1, read on the forward strand.
TTTGTTGCCATCAGGAGTGAGGCGAGACAGTAAATGTTCTTATTTATGGATTAAAAAGTGGAGTAACTTGGAAAACACAAGTCAGCAAAACTGGAAGAGATCCCAGATACTTTACCGAGTGCACCTAGTTTTTTGGTCAAGTGATGTTGATCATTTCTTTACGAGCTATGAAGTATGTACGATCATTTTTTGCCTTCAGGAAAACAAAATCGCACGTTCTAGTATGGAGCCGGATAAAGTTATTGCTCTCGTCTCTATGATTGTCATCGTGATTTGACACAGAAATGATGAGGAAAGAAGCTGGGCAACGTTTCATTAAGCGATATAAAACGAGAATTAACAACACTTGTTTTCAAAAGGAAAAAAAATAGAAAATAGTATTGTAATGAGAACTACCCCGTTTTTTTCTCGAATCTGAAGCGTGCTACCCATGATATGGAGTGGTCTCGTTCCAGGGGCGTGAACGTATAGAAGTACCTCTTGAATATTGTCATCGAGGAATAAACTTTGAGAAGAGATGTATTTTCTTCCTTGATAAGGAACCCTAGACTGAGGCACTGCCCTTACCACCATAGAAAAGAAATTTCTGGCAGGCATTTGAATTCTGTAAAAAGATTCAAATTAATATTTTTATGCATGCAATGCCATTACTGCTTGTTTAAATAAACGTCTAGAATAAAAACTTGTTCGATAGTAAAGACAGCATATGAGCTTTCTGTCTCTGAATGAGTAACGTAAGTAGATGTTTCAATTTTCGTATTGACTTTGCACCAATCAGTTCAGTCTGATTCGTTGAAAGAAATTTGCTATATTGATTGTCTTAATTCAACCTGAAAAAACTTCTCTGTGCATCAGAGAACGTTTGAAACTGGGACCTCAGGTGTCCCAGAGACACTCGGTCCAGACCCACCTTCTAAATCCGTGGCTCCATCTTGTCCCAAAACTTTTCATTCCCAACTAATTCATCTTAACTGCTATGTCGGCACAGGTTAACAGTGAGGTCGATGAAACTATATTTTCCTCGAACGTCATCAAGTTTTGTTTGCTCCAACCCCAGAGCAGAGCCACTGCAGAACTTGAAGTCAGCGCGAGAGAAATGTCAGGGAGTGGTCGAGAGGGTCATTCGTAGCTTTCCACCGTGAGTGGCAAGGATGGCATTCGAAGGAGGATGCTGATGATAAATAGAAAGAAGCGAGAGAAGAGCAAACCGAGCCTGACGCAACGACGTTCGAAGTAGGGTAGATGATGAGAGGTTGGGTGAAACACTGGCAACAGAAGAGCATCGGTCAAAACAATGGAGATGAGGTCGTCAGATAGGAAGGAGGCCAGAAACGACGACGCACGAGTGAGTGAAGTCATGGGTGATGGGATCTGTTACCGCGTCTCATGCAAGGCTCGTCGTGATCCTTGAAATGCCAAGAGCAAGGACGCTGGGATTCCCGAAGGTTTTCGAGGAAGAGAAGTCGAACATAAATAAGGTAGGGAAGAAGGGAGATGACAGAAACGATGATATTCTAATCGCGGGGGCAAACAGCCAACGTTACGGGCAAATTAATGAATGGAAAAGTAGTCATGTGTCAATTGTAATTCACTTTGGTGGGAAGCTATTCCCGAGGTATAGTAAATTGACTACTAATTAAACGATGTTTTTGATTTAATATTTGTTAATACATATAAAATTTTACAGTACATATACATATATATATATAGATTAATTATATTATATATATATAATATTTATTATAATAATTATATATATATATATGACTCTCCTGCTGTGTCTGAATGCGCACTGGGATCCTAGAGGCTTCTGGGAATTACGAATGGTATCCCCCTCTCCTTCCCCCTCCCCTCCCCTCCCCCATCACTTCCCCACATTTCTCCCTCCCTCTCCCTCCCCTTCTTTCTCTCTCCCTTCCCCTCCCCTCCCCTAAACTCGTTCCGCTCCCTTTCCCCACCCCTCCCTTCCTACTCCCCTTCCCTTTCACTCTTTCCTCTCCCTTTCCCCTCACCCTCCTACCCCCCTTTTTCCCCTCCCTACTCTCTCTCCTCCTCTTCTCTCTACTCTCTTCCCTTCCCTTACTCTTTCCTCTTCCCATAATCCTTCTACTCCCCCTTCCCTCCTTTCTCCTCCTTCCCCAAGAATGTTAAGATAATTGATAGGCTTTTAAATTGTTCCATGATAATACATCAGTAGTAATGCAACAGAAACCGCTACTCCTGCCAGAGCAGCAGTTACTTCTATTGTTACTAGAGAACTTCTACCTCTACTAGAAATACCATTTCGCCGAAGGCAAAATGAAATGCGTCGCCAACGCGTTTACAAAGGAAAATACCTCCCCAGGTCGGCGTTGATCCCAAAACCTGCTCTCGGACAGAAATCCCCAATTACATCCTGCAACTTGGGGATTTACCATGAAAGACTTTTTTTTTTTTTTTTTTTTGGTTGGGTGGGAGGTGGGGAACTGCATTCAATTCACTTGAGAAACTGCCTCAGTTCAGTGTGGATAAAAATAGAATACTTGATTACTGACAATCACGGGATACTTTGGAGCTCCATCTTTACTCGGAGTAGAATTTGGGTATTTGAATAGATATTGAGTGAAGTCCTTACACTGTGGACTCTGATGCCCTGAAATCTTGCATTGCACAGTAAGTCTTAATCGAGAATGCTGGGAAGCTGTAAATACAAGTTTCCGTTCTCAAGATGAAACTCAAGTGTCAGAGAAAGAGAGAGAGAGAGAGAGAGAGAGAGAGAGAGAGAGATTTTAATACAAAGAACTCTGAAAGTCACCTTGAAAAGTTACATTATCTGAAAAAAAGTTGGAGACGAGTCCATTTTACGCCTGACTTTCATGTACGAATCACGTTGAATAGTGTAAGCTTGTATGTACACACACACACACACATATATATATATATATACACAAATACACACACACACACATATATATATATACATATATATATATATATATATATATATATTTATGTATATGTATATATAAATGTTTGTGTGTATGTATGAATGTAAAAATCTCCAACCCCGAACACTCCAGCATGAGAAGTCATATGAAATGTAAAACTCCCATTGAAAACCGATTTCTGCGTAATTGGACAAACTTGAAGCCATGTGGATCTAACAGTACTCGAGTCGTTGATGAATAAACAGCTTTTGCTCCGCAATCGAACACTCAGACTTTGGCTGTTCCTTTATACCTGTCGTAATGATAATGCTTTTCTGGTTTTGTTTTCTTTTTGAAACCTCATTTTCTGTATTTGTGTCGTACTGACAGGTTGGCTCCATACCATTCATCATTGTTTATTTATTCATTTTCTTGATATGCTTTAAAAATTTCAGTTTTAAATGTCTTAAAATATATAAGTATTTTTATTTGTCTTTCATACTTTCATATGTTCTATTTGTTTTGCTTAATTTCTCAGTAGCTTGCCTGCTCCTCTCCTCTGCGTTCGTCGTGTAAAAATTTTCCTTTTGACGTCGATTGTCGTTTTTTATGTTCTGACTTTGCCTTTGGGTATTTCCTGTGTTTTATCGTCAATGTTTTTTTTTTTTGTATTTTAATTATGGAAGGCCTGATGGTGTAATAATTGATTATGAAACGTTGTGGATAAACATGTTTGTATATATATATATATATATATATATATATATATATATATATATATATATATATATATATATATATATATATATATATATATATATATATATATATATATATATATATACATATACACGTTTTTACCGAGGAAAATGCTAATTTCTGGGCATCTTGGGGCTCAGAAAGGTAATTACATACCAGATGAAATCCTGAGATCTGACTGCTATTTGAACAGGAAAAATGCAGAACAACGAGCGGTTTTATTGAGCTGAGGACTCTACTCATCAAGTAATTGTTGTAGATAAACAGTTTATGATAACTATAAATTACACATATTTACATTAAAAGCCACCAGAATATTAGAATAGTAAATTACATCTATTTACATTAAAAACCATCAGAATATTAGAACGGCAATCTTAACAGGTAGCAAATCCTGTTTTATAATCAAATAACGATTATCCTTGAGAATGTTCACTGCAGAATTAATGGTGTTGCAGGACCACGGCACACACACAGCACAACCAAGGGCGAAATCCACAGCTAATGTTCCCTCTGTTATGAATTAAGGCTAGAAAAGGCACAGTGTATCAAGTATAGGACAAGGCAGCTCACTGAAGGTGCCAAAGGAAATCTGGACATATGACCTCCAAACAAGCTAAGCACTTATTATTTAAAGTTAACGTTAACACTGTACTGGCAAGGCAAGACTGATTTGTAACGCTGCCACTTGAAACAAAAGTCGGAAGTTTGAGAGAAAAATATGGATTACGTGACTGTTAAGAACATTTGTATTCAGCACACATTATCTTGTAGGAGAGATGGCTTCAGTCTAGAATAAGATTGGAGGAGGACTTAAGGGGCTCACTAAGTAGACTTTGGTTCAACAAGAGAACCACAAGGTGAGGGGAAATGGTGCTCTGATGGAGATGTTCCTCGCCTGCATCCAGGGATGTCTCTCCTTGTTGGTTTCTCGCGTCAGACCCTTGAAGCCCTCGTTTCCTAATTGCTTCCCATTTTCTGTAGATGAGCGCTCTTTGTGATTCGCAGTCACCTCATGGTCATCAAAAGGCCACGTGATTTAATTGTCCCGCGCTTTCTCTTCCTTCATCCCAAACGCTGGCTACCTTCCAAGGCCAAGGTTAATCTCCAATGGCTGGTGTCTCTGAAACAAACATTCTCAGAGCAATCACAGGTCAGAGAGAGAGAGAGAGAGAGAGAGAGAAAAGAGAGAGCGCAATTAAAGGATTTAGGAAGAAGCCAAGTTTCCATACCCCTCCTAGTCAGTCAATGCCAAGTGAGAGCGCATGTTATTGATTTTCTTTATAAATTCTGTAAAGGTTTTGAAAGGGAGCTGCTTGTAAGGATACAACAGATATATATATATATATATATATATATATATATATATATATATATATATATATATATATATATATATATATATATATATATATATATATATATATATATATATATATACATATATATATATATATACATATATATATATATATATATATATATATATATATATATATATATATATATATATATATATATAATTTTTTTCTTCATAAATCTAGACTCTTGCTTAGGCAACGATAAAACGCATCTGAGTTATTCAAAAAGAAGGTCTTATGAGTCTAGTTTATGAACAGTATTTACGGCTTAGGGTCGAGATTAGATTTCAAGGGAAGATGTAATGAAAACTCTAAAGATCAAATTTAAAGAGGGTATATTTACACGTTTATTACTCGATGTCCTAGGGCTCTCAAGGTCCAACTTATCACTGAGAAAACAGTTGCTTGTAGCATCGAGTTCATGCGGCCGGATTAACGACACCTGCTGAGAACTTGGACCGCGAATATGGATGTGTGCCTAAAGTGTAGGATAAAGAAGAGCCACCGTTCACAACAGGGATGAAGGTGATAGGATACCTGAAACTACTACAAAGGACTGATCAAATGTGGCGATGCTTAATATAGATTTTACGTTATCAGAAATCTCTCAAAGAGCAAGAAATTACTGAATTACTTCACGGGAAGTTATGGTATTGAATGGGAGGGTGTGAAACACACACCAACTCACGTTATCTCCCTTAGTAGATTCTTCTAGTTACTGCTAATACTGGGAGGTCATTCAAGCAATGAGCTCTCTCTATTGAGGAGTGAGAGATGTGTATTTCTGGTGATAGAAGTTCACTCTCGACGTGGTTCGGAAGTCCGTAAAGCCGTTGGTCCCGTTGCTGAATAACCACTGGTTCCATGCAACGTATAAACACCATACAAAAAAACAAAAAAACAAAAAACTAGTAAATCTCATTCAGGGGAACCGGAGCTCTTAGAATAGATTAGTTTCATAGAACGGGAGCTCGGCTGTGGGGGGTAAGGGGTAGCTATGAACGTTCGCACAACTACAGAGATGGGGAAAAAAAATTTAGTACAAGAGAAAAAAGTGACTGCCAACGACCCCCGTACTTTACTGTCTTTTGGTCACTGGTTTCTGCTTCATAGGACGCCGGTGAAGGAAGGGAAATTCACTCCAATACTGTCAAGATAGGGTCCAGAATGTAGCCATGTGAAACACAAGGGGAAGGGGACAAGGGGGCGTCCCCGCAGATATGAGGAGCTCTGAACTGGGTTAGGTCTGGGGCGCGTCTGAGAGCGAGTTTCTCTCAGTGACCTATTTTATTAGCTTTGTACGTTTGTATGCCCTTCGGTGGCTTCTTTATTCATTCTCGTCTTTTGGAAGCTGACGCCGACGTTTCAAGTTAGTTCTGAGAGACAGGGCAGCGGCAGTACAGGCAACGCGAGAGAAGCGCAGATCAAAGAGAGAGAGAAAGAGGTTTCTTGCGATTGTTCGTTTTCAAAGTTTACGTTACAGAGTGGCAAAAATGGGAAAATATATCTATATTATATATATATGATGTCACATACACTAACACTATATTTTCATAAATATTAAGTCACAAATATCGTTTAATGGCCAATTTACTTTACTTCAGGAATAGCTCCCACCAAAGGGAATTATAAATAATAAATGCTTCGTCACCAGTGGGATTCGGACCGCTGCCTGCTCTAGAAACAACGATACACACTGACTTTTGACCGCTTATACAGACAAAGCTATTCCTACTCACAAGCATCATGCTACAAATATCACTCTGTCGAATTCGCTATATCTTGGGAATGTCTAGCACCCATAGGCAGTAGTAATTGATCAGTCGAACATCTGTCATTGTATCTAAGGTACTTTGGATATATTGTTAGAGTATATTTGAAGGACCTTGATCATATCTAAACCACAGGCCCAAGTTCGAATCATGGTCGGGGCAGATTCCCATATGTATTACAATTCTCTTTGGATGTCATTTATTCCCCAGATATGGTGAATTCTGTTTTGATTTATGTCTATGCCTTTATCTCTACATGTACGAGGTGTGTGTGTGAGTGTGTATGTATCTGCGTGTTAACAGAGAATGAGAGCGATTTTATGAACACTTGTTCAGGCATTGATGAGGCACCAGAATTCGAGAAGAAACCGCAAGGCTGAGATTTGGGAACCGTATTTGGGACTGACTGACCATTAATATGTATGAACTTGGGAAAGAAACACGTGCGTTCTGGAGTCTTTGACTGTTTTGTAAATATTTACTTTACTCTCCTTTTAAAGTGTCCGACGCTGAATTCATGAATGGTAATTGATTAATTGATTCTGAATTATCTGGCATCACAACTATCAGGGTCACTGACGCCGATCATGAACTATAAGCACTAATTAGTTAACAGAGGGTAAAAAGAAGGAAAATAAAGTTCATATTTATGAACATCAAATGTAAATCCATTGATATCAAGTTCAAATCGTACTTTCAAGTGTCATCTCAATTCAAGAACAAGTTCATCAATTAGGAGCGTAAGTTCATTGCCACCAACTTCGGTCGTAAATGACCAACGGTCGTTGTTAATAAAATCATGTCCTCAACGTTCTGCATTTTATCTGCGATTAAGTGGGAGAAGCTTTTTAAACTGAGGCACTGGGAAAATTTTTCCAACTCTCTCTCTCTCTTCTCTCTCTCTCTCGTAATAATTTATAAATAACATCCCCGACCATTACTCATCCCAGCGACGAAGTAAGACCGACGAAGATAAAAATCTGGCAGTTCATACGGCTCGGCTCGGATCACTGTTCGCATTCCGCTACTAAAAAGACCCAAACTGAACGCTGGTACATTCTGCATCTCATGCAGGTAAAAACCGGAACGTGAAAATTATCACGATCGCACACCTCGACCCACTCTCTCTCTATCTCGCTCTCTCTTTCTCTCTCTCTCTCTCTCTCTCTCATATATAATATATATATATATATATATATATATATATATATATATAATAATGAAAGATTGTAATGTTATGGATGAGTATAATGATGATAATGATATGTGTAGAGGAGACGCTTGGATAAATTTAATAGAAGTAATGGCAGTATCAATTGTCTGACTCGGTCCGTAAAGTCTGGGGAAGAAATTAAGAAAGACACCAGACAACTTAAGTTAATATTTGTGCCCGAGAGAAGGTCAGTGTTAGAAAAAACATCCTCCAGTGTTGTAACGAAAGATTTTCACGAAACCGTCGTGGTCTCCGTGAACACCTGTCAGCCTGCTGCCGTAGTAAAAGGCCTCTACTGACGAAACCTAACTCGCAATGCACCCGATGACAGCGCTATAGTGAGTGCAATGATGTGGTCTTCGAATCCACGTGTGCCACACCTGTATCAAGAGGAACCACGAGTGTCACGCGTAGAAAAAGGAAGGACGGACAGAGAGGATGAACCGAAGCCAGGCAGAATGGAAGAGCCATTAGAAATTGAAGATACAGCCACAGGAAGCTTTGCATTTTGTATAATGAGAGAGACTTTTGAAATTACACTCGAATGGTGACAGTTTGGGTTTTACTCATTACGGCAAAAGGTGGACTAGCCCCGTTTATTGGTTCTGAGCATCTTGGAAGCAAGGTGCACACACGTTATATATATATATATATATATATATATATATATATATATATATATATATATAATATATATATGCCAGACACGTTCATTGGTTCTGAGGATCTTGGAGGCAAGGTGCACACACATTTTATATATATATATATATATATATATATATATATATATATATATATATATATATCGCAGGCCTGTACCAAGGGGGCGTCGCCCAAATTTCTGGAAGTCCATATTTTCTGTGACTATCCTTTTCACTGAACTGTACTTACAAAGTAATGAATAACAATCTTTTTTGTTTTTTTTGCAAGTTTTTTATTTTTTTATTTTTATTTATTTATTTTTTTGTATTAAACGTTAACATCATTCTATACGATAATTTTAAAGCTGTGGCACGATAATCTGGTTTGAGAAATTTGAATAACATCTAATCGGGTAGAAGGGCATAGACAGCATACCCAATTTTTCTTCTTAATATAGCTAAACATTTTCAAGTATTCCATCTTGTATATACCTATATATGCAATGACATTTATAGAAGAAAAGGTCCAGTTTAAAAAAAAAAAAAAAATCCACCCCATAAAAACTCTGGGTACGGGCCTATGTTGTCACATGGTAGGGTTGCTGGGATAAATGAATTGAATAGCTCTAATTTAGACCTAGCCGGAAAGTGCAATATGAATGCGTTTGCCACTTACCAGCGAACAGAAAAGTGTTATCCTTAATGAAATTAAATTACAAGCAGCTACTAGAGGATGAGGTAAACTTAGAATGTCCACTAAAATACATATAATTTCACTAAAGGGGATTAGAAGATATTTACAGGACCTACAATAAAGAGCTCCGTGGCCTTCTCAGTTTCGGTAACCGGTAACAAAAACAATATGTAACAATGCAGTTTTATACACTAAGCAGAATTGTTAAATTCATAAGTGATGAAAGTTCAGGATGCTTGCAAAAGCAAAATGGTACAAAAGTAAAATGTACATTCTTCACACTGGGCTTCAGGAATGCTTGACCAGATATGGCACTGGTAAAGTCAGTTAAGTGGCACCGTTGATCTACTGGAAACACACACCCGGGACACTCATGAACAAATCTATAATGCAGGGATTGTTATAACACATGTGAGACTGATGAGTGAAATTGAAATGGGATAACACCAGATCGAAATACTAAGACTTCAAAAACATAAGGTTCTACATGTAGCAAATCACAGAATTATCAGTGTGATAGCAAATAATGTTACGTTAATTGGTGTTTCCACAAAATTACATTTACGAACATAATGGAGGCCACACAGCTAAAATCTCATAGGGAGATTGCAAAGGTTAAATGGAGGCCACACAGCTAAAATCTCATAGGGAGACTGCAAAGGTTAAGGGCTTGGAGAAACAGTAAAAAGTGAGAAACAAAGTCTGAGAATGTCATGAAGCCGACATACAACTTCCATTTATTTTACCTTAGTCCATGGATGAGACATGTGGAGAAACAGAGCCAGTCTGCGGCGTGTAGAATCTTCAGTGGAATTTGGTGTTGCAATAAGTCAAAACACAGAGAATGTGGTGAGAGAAGATGTGGTTCTGGTTACAAATTCATGGCACAGAGGATCATCAGCAATGGTGTACATGCCTACCTCCCACCAAGGTGCAGTATCGAAGGGCGTATTGGCACGGACTTCTCCTCAAGTCCTAAGGTACTGGCAGGTAACAGGTGCTAACGCTGACAGAGTAACAACCAGCAACATTCTACTGACGTCGGGGAAGCTTCATCTGGGCGACACACAAGTCCAGCAGCGGTTCCTCTCTCCTAGACTCAAACTCCTGCTACTACAACTACAAGTCCAGCAGCGGTTCCTCTCTCCTAGACTCAAACTCCTGCTACTACAACTCTGTTACTGACTAGTTTTGACAGAAGGTGCCAGCAGCTAAGGGCCTCTTTATATCGGATGAGGACAATGGCGTCATTGTCTTCTTGTGATAGCAGATGGCTTGTCCATTGTTTTAGGATCCCACTGGGATGCTTCAGTTTTGACAGGTCATCTGGAATGGAAACAAAGGCCAGAACCACTATATACAGGAAAGAAATATACTGGATAAGTCTCTTGACAGTCGAGAGTGACAATAGGGTAAATTAGCGGTGAAGCTACCTTAGGCCTCTTTCACACCATGTGGTTTGACACCGCACCGGCACCGCACCAATAAAAACCACGTGATGTGAAGAGGTGTATTGGACATGGAAGTCTACTGTCACCGCCGATGGTGCGGCCCGCTCCAGTCCAGTGGGGCACCGCACATGCAGTGCAGTGCTGCAGTGGTGAAATAATGCCACCATGTTGGTGTGAAGAGCTTCATTATATTTATCAGTCGAGACTACCACACTGCACGGTGTGAAAGAGGCTTTAGGATTACAAGGGTTAGCTCAGAGAGAAGCTAATTTCGAGAATGCAGGTGCAAGGGTTAAAGGCGAGGACAGGTAAGACTCTCCCTAACAGTGCCTGCTAATGACCCTGGCTATTCTTCAAAAAGGGGTGCAAAAATGTTAGTCTGCTTGGCTTCTGTGTTAAGTTGGATGCAACAGTCCTATAATGACTGTCTGGACAGTCCTTCCTATTATTCAGTTGGATGGGAAATCCTATAACCACTGTCTGGGCAGTTCTTTCTACATCAGGGACATGTCATTGACCTTTGGGGACTTCTTTGTAAAAGGGTCAACGGTATATAGTTTCCAAATAAAGTTTATGTTACTTTGTATCAAAAAGATAAACTGCTTTCCCAAAACTCTACATCTTCTCTAACTGCTATGTTATTTGAGGGGAGGCCAAGAGGGAAGAACTAGATGCCTGAAGGAGATATGTCTTATAAAGATTATGTGACAGAACTGCCTTATAAAGATTGTGTCAATCTTGGACACTTACATGTGCTCTAAGCACGTATAGCGTAAAGCATAGAAAGTTTTAGCTAAGAAAAGGGACCACTGAAAGGTAGTCTGGGACCGGTAACTTTTTAAGATACAAAGGAACTCAAGCCTTGAGTTCTCTGGTCACCATTTCCGTCATAGGCATCAATTTCTGACAAATGTAAAGACCTGACTCATCAGGTATCTTTGATCATACTATTCCATACAGGACTCTCAGTATTTGCAATATCTGTGCCAGATCATCTGGTAGTTTGCACTCTACATGGCACACAACCGAGTGAACAATGTCACACTAGAGTATCGACAAACTATGATAAGTTATATGTTACAAGGAACAATACAGTTTACATGCGGTCAAACGACAGCAAAGGGGAATAATTTGTATCTTGTAGACAACTAGAGAAAGGAAATGGCTTTGCATCCGAGCCTGAACTTTCGGTCCCACAACCAAATCAGATATAACAATGTACTGAGTATTGGGCATAGGGAGGCCAGTATCTTACAGTAACTGTACTGGTGACTAGTTATCTTTGAGTCTCCTGAACTTTCACCTGGCATATCTATCTTGTAGCTTACTGTCGCATAGATTACTGAGGCTCCCCCCCTCTTCTCCAAATTCTATTTTGGAACCTTTCATGTGGGACATAGACTCCCAGGCTATACTTGGTCTGTCTAAGTCTAGGACTCTCCTTACTCTCCGGGATAAGACATAGGGTTCTCTTACCGAGTACAGAAGGGGCCATTGCCAGGTATTAGGCTGAGGTCTAGTTTCTTCCAGGGGCTGGCCAATGGAAAGACTTGGCAATGATTCATATTCAAATTCAAGGTGGAGGTTCCTTTCTGTAGGTGGTGGATATGCCGTTTGTGCAGTGATTGGAGCCATGGAATTCTCCGTTGTGGAATTGATTCGGAAATTTGGATCTCCTTTGGTAACTGGCACATAGCAATATTACATACGTGTATGGCCTACAACTCGGTCAGGGTGTGGGCTGCAAGCTGGGAGCGCCAAAAGGTTCTCCATGATTGTCATCTGGATTGTAGTAGGGCAGTGGTATGGCCAGGGCCAGACATTGTTCTTCCTAGGATATTTAACTCCCCTCCGAAATATAAGCACAGGCATTTCCATCATTTGTAAGGTAGCAGAAGGCTCCATTGCATCAGTCCAATTTGTTAGCTCTCCCCCACTTGGGTGAGGAGGGAATGCAGATGTCATCTCTATATGACTTGCTGTTGATAGGATGGCACCGGGCATGGCGCTATTGTCTTGTTGGGGAGGCAAAGAGAACTCCTGTTTAGGCACTGTGTGTGGAATCAGATCTGGCCAAGCAACTCCTTAGGGTTGCTAAGCTGACGGACCATCTCAGGTCAGTCTGGTGAGAAAGATACCCTGGTGACTTCTCAAGTTGTGAAGCTTGGGAATTGATGAGGCCAGAACCAGAAACAGTAATGGGCAGGAAGAAGCCACAGTGGCAGTGAGGGATCAGCTTCATAGTGGGGCTCAGCGTCCAAGCACAGCGTGTTGGGGCTGATGTCCATAGGGAGAGCACTTTGGCTCTCATAAGTTTGCTCTGTTGCATTCATTGAGGTGTTCCCAGCTATATCCCATGAGGGTCCTGGGATTCTGAGAGGCAGTGTAGGTGGCAGGTCGGACAGACTAATCACAGGCAGTGGAACAAACCCAAAAGTGGGTTCAGGCAGACTGCTGTCATCAAGTCCTGACGGATTGATTGATTATGTCTGTTAAAAACTGGTGTCACAACATCTCGGTTATTGACACCGAAATAAATTTAGATAAAAAGTAGAATTAAATCTAAAATTAATTTAATGTAAAAAATCTAAAAATATATTTATATGAATAAATTTGTTCAAATATATAAACTCTTACATAGCTATTCTATTATATAATCTAAATTTTGTTTAGGAGGCCAGCCTCCCTCGTAAAGATATATAACTGCTCTATATTACATCCTTTCCAAGAATTGTAGATAGGATAAAATTACCTCCACTATCACATCCCCAAGACAGGAACCTATGTCTCAAATTCCCAAGTCTGGGTTATTCAACCAGCAAATGTCTCACAGTTAAGGGCACCGTACAATCATCGCAAAACGGAGGATTTTCATGAGACATCAAGAACCCATGGATGAGTCTTGTATGTCCAATCCTCAATCTGCACAACATCGTTTCTTGTCTCCTTGGCATATACGGATATGACCAAGGAGACGCTGATGACGTGATACTACGCATTTTTTGATTAGTTAAAATATCCTCCCACTGGGACTGCCAACATTTTTTAATTCTCTGACCTACTAGAGGATACAAATCCCGATATGGTAGTAGGCATCTTGTGGGTTCTGGGGAGCTGACCGCAGACTTTGCAAGTTGGTCAGCTTTCTCATTCCCAGCCACCCCAACATGGGAAGGAACCCAACAGAACTTTATTTCTTTCCCTCTTCTTTTTAGTAAAAGCAGCCATTCCAATATATCTAAAATCAGAGGGTTTAAAGGGTTAAAAGATTCCAGTGACTGAAGAACACTTCTTGAGTCACAATATATAATAAAATTATTTTCATTCCGAATTAAAACTTCCTTTAAAGCCTTTAAAATTCCATATAATTCTGCTGAAAATCGATGCAACAGATGATAACGTGCCGCTTCTCTCTACATCAGGGCTACACCAAAGCCGACGCCAGCATCTGACTTTGAGACATCCGTGAAAACTGCAGTGGAGTCATCATGTTGCAAAGAGTGTTCTAAAAATATTGAGTGCATGGCCTCACTGGACAATTCGGTGTTGGTAAAATTAAAATATCTGCAGAATTTTACCTCTGAGAAGTTCCAGGGGGGACTAACTGAATATTTTGCTGGCAAAATCTGGATTCTTGGCATATTTATTTCACGGACGATGACATTTACTCTAAAAGCAAATGGATGAGGTTTCTTGGGGTGATTTTCATAAAACTGCCAATGACGGATTATGGAAAGCAGTCAACCGGAGACATGGCAGGAGATCCTGCCCTATTAACAGATCGTAATCCTCTGGTAAGAAGTCTGCAATTCCTGGACCTGTTGGGTGTCATGACCTTCAGCTGCAGCCGGGAGCTCAGTTTGCCGACTGTCGGTGCTTGTGTATACTATCTTCTTATTCCCATGTATGATGGCGTTGGCAGGGATACATATCTCCCAAACGGGGGAAACTGCGTTGGAGGGGTCCGCAAGTGCTAAGACTGGATGTTCCCATGGCGTCCTCTTGAGGGAGGACAACTGAAGGGGATCTAGGACCAGTTGGCCCAGGTTGAAAGGTCTTTCATCGACTGGGTACAAGTATACCTGTGAAGTAAACTATTTATCCGCCAGGTTACAGCAGTATGAATCTGGGTAGCAGGGGTGCCAATATTTCTTTCAATTTCTTCATAGAAGTGCACTGCTTCTTCATATGTCTCCATCTCGTGATGAGGAGAGTAAATTCTCAGCAAACTTCCACCTGATATGAATAAAATGTTTTCTTTCTAATGTTAGATTATAATCAATATCTTCCAATTTCAAATTATTTTCAATAACAACTTGATTCATAAATTCTAGTTCCTCATCGATATCAAGTTGGTATTGAAAATAATTTTAAATTGGAGGATATTGATTATAGTCTAACATTAGCAAGAAAAACATTTTATCCCGTGAGGAGAAAAACAGAAAACTGGCTTTTATATCTTTCCCATACCATCCCACATTAGAGTCTCTAGAATACCCCCTGAGGTTACTTGATTTTAGTGCAACTTTTTCATATCTCACCATCATGGTAAAACTTCAATTCATAGAAGTCCGGAAAACAATGAAGGAGTCATTTTTAAGATGCCATGCAAGTGCGGTAGTTTTTACATAGGGCAATATGGGAAGGCACTCGATAAGCGCATTTTAAATCATACGAAGAAATAATACAAGCAAAGCTTTATGTGTTCACAGTAGTATGTGTAATGTACCGATTGACTGGCTCGGGTCAAAGATTTTATTTAAGAGCACAGGTTTTATTGAAAGCAATTTGATAGAGACAGCTTGCATTGTTCACAGCAAAGGAAAACATTTTAATGTATTGCCTGGTTTGTATAAATTAGATCCTTTTATTTTACGTATGTGACGTCAGTACAAATTGGGTAATATTATCCATTACCTCTCATATATTATACGCTTATCAAGATGTACTTAGAGTTATGCTGTTTCAAATGGACGTATTACCCCATTTGATATTTTGGTATTTTACTGCTGAATGGTTTGTAGTTCAAACTGCTAGTTTTTGGTAACGGTATTCCTTATGTTTAAGATTTTAGGTCTTTCTTGGCTACATATATTGTAAACTTTATATCTTTCCGAAACTGTTGGAGATTTTCTAAGAACAACTTTCATTTTCCTATGTGGAATACAATTAAATTTACATATCTTCTTGCCTAAGAAGCTTACCAATATATTTATAGCTTCGAGTTTGGGGAGAAGGAGAGTTCTTTTATTTTAATGTACTTTATTACTATGCTGACGTTTCACGACCATGTGTCCCATTTTCAAAGCTATAAATTAAAAAGAACAGAATTAAAAATACTCAGATTAAAAAAGTATAAAGTTCTTTTGTATAAAAGTATAAAAAGAAACATAATAGAAGAGAACAATGGTTACCGAATAGTGCTGAAGGTAAAACCTGAATGACATTCAGGGCCGTTTTGGTTCCAACAGAAACTGAAAAGAGAGGTATAGAGGTGTTGACTCTGACTCAGTATTTAATTGGGGAACAAGTTGTTTAACGAAGAGATTCTAGTATTGACAGTTTGTGGTCATTCGGAGCTTTGCCTATTATTTTAAAATCCTTGTCATTGATATTATATTTGCATTTGTCCCGTGGTCTCTTATGCATGAAAATTCGGGGATTGATCATTTAGCACCTTACGAGTGGAGCCCACCTACTTCCCAAGGTCACATCTGGGGTAGTTAAACAGGTATATGATTCCTGAGGTCATCAAAGGGTGCAGATTTTCTTTATATTTAAACAAAGACGAGATCCTTATGGGATTACTAGGTATTAGTTCAATTTCGACAGCCGGTAAATATTTGTTTATTATTTGTCGTAAGTCTTGACAAAAGTGTTTATCATAATTAAGCGGGACACTTGCATAGAAAGATAGTTGAGGTACTGTTGGTATTTTGAATTTTGGATGAAAAATATTATCTAAAATTTACCTAAATATTTGTAGAAAAGCTCAGATGGGAAACAGATACTAATAAAATACTGGTGAAGATATAGAATTTCCCCCGGGAAAACCATTCCAATCGGATGCTAATGAAGCTAAATGCCGCGTGGAAGAGGGAGACAGAATTTAACTTGAAGTTAAAGAAACAATGGCTATAAAAATTAGAACCCAGACCGGTAAAAGTTGTTTTTCTAAAAAGCGTGGTGTTAAAATTATGGTCACGTCCTGAAACCATTATATCTAAGAATGGCTTTTTATTGTCATTCAAATTCGATTGTAACCTTTATGTTTGGATGCATTTGGTTGGCATACTCAAGAAATTCATCTACCCGATCTTTGTTTCTAAGCAGCAAAAAAAGTATCAAAAACATATCTGCTGTAAAAAAGGGGGTGGCGAGCTCCAGGACAATCGTCCAACAAGCGCTCCTCCAGGGAGTATATAAAAATATATGCAAAGGTACGACCTGATGGAGATCCCGTGGCCCTACCATCAGTTTGAACTTAGGATTAAAAATGAAGGCTGTGCCCAGCACAGCCAATTGCAACGGTTTTTTTTAATTTTTTTTAATCCGTGATATTAAAATGATTAAAAATGGTATCTGGGTTAGGAAAAATTCGATCTAAAATATAAATTGTTTCTTCTACAGGGACATTAGTATAAAGTGACTTGACATCTAAACTAGGCATAAAAAGATCCGAGTCTTGTGGTAAAATCCCTGCTTTAAAATTCTGTTTTTTAATACTGTAACTATTGGTAGTGAAGGGTGCTAGAAGTGGGACTACTATAGGAATTTAGTCATTCATAATTAGGAGTATCATATAAGGTAAGTATAGGTTTCATTGGGATACCTTCTTTGTGAATTTTGGATAATCCATACATTATTCCATAGGAAGCACGTGTGCTGTAAAAGGATTCATAGGTATCAGTACTTAAAATATTACGGTCTTTTGAAATGTTTCAAAGACCGTAATACTTAATACACATATACACATGTAAATATACAAATCATATGAATACACACGTTTATAGTAATGGAATGCAGGCGTACAGTGATTATGTACGATGCGGTTATATTATATTATATTATATTATATTATATTATATTATATTATATATATTATATTATATTATATATATGTATATCTATATGTATTTATCTATATATGTATATATCTACTATATAGTATAATATATATATATATATATATATATATATATTATATATATATATATATATATATATATATATATATATATATATATACACGCATTAAGTTAAAAATGTCCTTTAATATCTATATTTCCATATATGTTAACCGAAGGGTTTTAGTTGATAAGAAATTCGTCGGCTCATCGGCTAAAACCATGGAACCAAGAATTCAGGACGTACAATGAGGCTCTTTTATCCACAAGGCTATCACGAGAGCCGACGAATTTCTCATCAACTAAAGAATTCCCCTTCGATTAATGTACATGAAAATGTATTAATTCCGAGGTAGAGCGAATTAGATATTAATCAAGATTTGCGGATTAATGCGTATATATGAATCACGGTGATGTGATAAAACACACCCACACACATAGATAATATATATATATATATATATATATATATATATATATATATATATATATATATATATATAATATATATATATATATATATATATGTAATATAAATGTGTGTGTGTGTGCATAGTTATGATTACACCTTTAGAAAGGCATTGTGGTTATTGTAGTTATATAAACACACAGGAGTGTATAGTATAAATAACGATGCAAAAAGCTTTAGTATTGTCCAAATTGTAACACGTGAGGTGGACTGACAGCACTGCCCCTCTGCAGGGAAATTCCTTTATTTTTTTTGTCAACACAGCGGTTTTATTTGAAAGTACAGCTCACGTGGTAATTATATCGGAAATCTCCAATTGCTACAATATACCCAGAGTTCTTAATAAGCAATAAACACGGAAGCCTCTCCACCTATTAAATAGAGATAAATAAGTTAAGTTTCGTTTCGTTTCGTCCCTTGACAGTCGTCCTTCCCTTTCCGGCGAAACAAGTAGGGAATAAGGCTGTGGAACGAAAGACAATAGAACTATAACTTCTGTGAAAAATAGCTCCATCTTAGCCAAGCGCGAAACACACGCGAGTGAAAATGTCTTGTCACAAATCTCCCCACTGAATCGCGTGGCAAATGTAAATAATTGAAAATCGTAGCTTTTACTTGTGGACTTGGTGTGGACGAACCTTCTATATCGAACACCTGTCGTGCGCATGTGTTCAAGTGAAATGATCTAGCGATTATCCAGCCCTGAAAAATAGAAAAATATGACGAGACGCTTTTATTTGTTAGTTATAATTTCCAGTTGTGTTGAATAACTTCTGTTTTGGTGCATACCTAATGATACATGTAAATAATACAGTTGAGCAAGCTTCATAACTAATGATATATGTAGATAATGCAGTTGAACAAGCTTCATATATCACACAATGTCTACATTTTTAGAAGACGTTCGGTGCTATAAGATGCCTCCTCTGGTCGTTTTATTCAACAATGACTTCAATTGTCAAACGAAGTCTCAAGTGGATTAAGGGGTGTAGGTACTACATGCCATTTGATATTTCAGTACATTAAGGGTAACCACCTGACGTAGGTAGAAAACAATAATCAGTCTTAAAAAGAATCTTCTTTCCCCCCGTTATCCCTACATTAAAGGGTCGGTTGCCTGATGCGCCTTCTCCACTGCCTTCTATCAAAGGCATCATCCTCCATTAAACCTCTTCTCTCCATATCTTCCTTCACTTTATCTCGTCATCTAATTCTCTGTCTCCCTCTTGATCTTCTTCCTCTAACAGGTCCTCCCAAGCCCTTTTCATTCCCTCTTCGTCATCCATGCTCAACACGTGCCCATACCATCTCAATCGTTACTCGCATCATCTCTGTAATCTTTCTAAGCCGGCCCTTCTTATTTCATCATTTTTCAATCGCTCATGCAGAGATATTCCCATAATCCACCTCAGCATTCTCATCTCTGTTCTCTCAAGCTTTACTTCCTTTTTTCTTCTTAGAGCTAATGTTTCTGCTCCATACATTAACACTGGTCTTATCACTGTGTTATATATCTTGACTTTTAGCTTGATTGGCATTTTCTTATCTTATACCACTCCAGCTACCTCTCTCCACTTTCCCCAGCAGCTTTTATCCTACTGTCAACTTCAGCCTCACATCCTCCCTCTTGGCTTAAAGTCTAAGTGTTTACTTTTTTGTCTGTTTTATAATAGAGCCTCTTCTTTCTTGGATTACTATTCTGTCAATCTAAAAAGAATATTAATTGTATTTGGAAGAGGAGGACATGCACTTCAAACAAGCAACGGTTACTACATAACTGGCGATAAGGTCTCCATTTTGAAAAACTGAGAAAGCAAACAATGGCCTCCTGAGATATTGTTTTCCAGTCCTCTCCTTGTTTCATTTCCAGGGGTTGTGTGGGGGTGGGGGGGGGGGGGGGGAGATAGTCCTTCTCTTTCCCATTTTTCCAATTTTTGTCTCCAGAAATTTTGAGTGTTGCATATTGGAATAAGAGAGTTTACATTTACTTGCATATTATGGCGAACTACCAAGCTCCATTTCTCTAGATAAAACGTAATTTCTTATGAAGAGGTGATCATCAGCTGAGCTATGACCAACATCAACATCTGGTCTCATCATTATTTTAGAAGTGGATCTCTGAATATAATTTTGACTAATGGGGTGTGTAATTTGTTATTGACGTCAACATATGCTTTACGCTCTTAATTTATTACCTTGGTAACAGGAAATATATCTGGAAACATTTAAGTATTTCGATACTGTTTTATGTGGATTATAGTGAGACGAAAATATGATAGTAAAATGAAAAGGCATTTATGTAATTCATCCCTGTCAATATGTCGGCATCATGCAAGATTCTGGCCTCCATGGTGATTAGCCCCTACAGTGAGCTTTGCGTGGCACACAGTAGACAGTGGTAAAAGCTTCATAGCAGCATGTGGGCCTATTCGATCCCAGATGCATTGCTTTCTTTCTTTTACTTATCATCCGAGCTCTTTGTTCTCTGCCCTAGTGGCGTACCTAGCGTTAGTGATGCCCGGGGCGG
>NC_061088.1:54062020-54079520 GCF_015104395.2 Macrobrachium nipponense
CATACATACATACATACACATACATACTCACGTATATATTGATAAGGGTACATGCTTTCCGCAAGCAAACTCTCCAGCCTTAAGAAATTTTAATGTAAGGGAAAATTCAGTCTTCTCATTTTAATTATGTGGCGGGTATCATTTGTCCTTACCATCAGCTCACCATCAACTCTCTCTTTCTCTGGGAAAACTACTTTAATCTTTTTCCTTGTTCGAATGACCTGCCGGCAGACCTTAATCCAAGGCTTGGACCTGGGAGAAATGCTAATCCTTGCCCGAAGCAAAGTGAGCTGGAAGGGCGACTCAGGATCGATCACGTGGGCGCCACCATCTTGAATCGTACACCACAAGGTTGGCATGCCCGGCCGAGATGCCCACTAATGCCATCTGGCCGCAAAATCCTGATAATCCCTGAGGTTTTAAAGGCTTCGGATCGGCAGACTCGACTCAGTCTCAGAATTCATCGGACGCCCGTCCAGGACACCTGCCCTCCCCCTTTGCTCTCTTGAGCTGCCCCACCTTAAGCACTTGGTTGTGGGCCCAGTTTTATTTTGAAGTGTTTCCGCTCACCCTCCCCCATCTCCATTGCTGGCCCCCCTGAAGTACGAGGAACTGACCCTGTAAAGTGCCAAGTCTTAAGGATGTTAGGCAGTCACATCTCTGTTAGCCTATTGCTGTTTTTCTGTTTCCTTTCATTGTGCGATATTCCTACAGTGAGACCTATATTGCCCTTTGTATATGTGCTGTTCCAATTTGGAAGGCATTTAAGTGAATTGTACATAAGTTGTTCAATTGTGAATTACCAGAAATTGATTTCATTTCCAGGCACCCTCTGTGCAACCTCTCGATTTCTTAATCAGACGCCTCATTCCAGAGAAGTCATCATAATTGTTTCGATTTACAGATTAGGAGTTAGTCACCAGTGGTTTCTGTGCATCAGTGTGCAATAGTGACTTCCCCCACTACCTTACAGCGCCCTTTGAAGCTGGCTTTTAATGTGTTTTTCCTTGAAGAATATACTACATTGCTTCTCCATCGGGTAGTGAGGGGCTATTGAATTTTGTCCCAGTTACGCTAACCAGTTTTTATATTAGTTCCTTTGTAAATGTGATTAGTTAAGTTTAAACCCCAGAGTTGATCTAATCATTCTCTTTCTGAAGTAGGGCTTCAGCCGTATTTAATTTAATATTTTTTTGCTGATCTCAAGGCCAGAGGTTGATTATAATCGGGCGTTGTCCCGGTAAGTTTCCTGCATCTTCAGAGTATCCCATTGTTTAACGAAGATCCCCCAAGTAATTTCGTATTATGAGTATATATATACGTAATATATTTAAATTATATATATAGATATGATATTATATATATGATATATATATATAATATATATATAATGTGGGTGTATGTGTGTTCCCTCACACACCAATTATTAAAGAAGCCAACGCCAAAACACATCCACTGGGTAACGAGTAAAAAAAAAAAACGCAGTGCATTTTCATGATTTATTGTAACGTGTAACTCGCAGAATTGCTCCGTCCAACTGTACATGTAATGGCCGTCGCACTTCGTCTTTCGTTTCTCTGCCTCTGAAGCTCCTCCCCGGTTTTTAGTTACTCTTTGAAGCAGCCCGCTGGGTGGGTGTTTTACTCTGTAGTGTTTTTTTTTTTTTTTATGTTTTCATCTTTCTCCTTTTAGCTTTATTAATTTTGTCGTGATCTTTACTCTGTTTTATTTTTGCTGGTTTCTAATATTTTTGTTTTGTCTTACTTTAAATCATATTGATGTAATCAGTGATGTCAAAGTTATTTTACGTCTTTTTTATGCTTTTAAAAATTTTTAAATTTTTTTTTGTATATTAGTATTCTATTGTGATTTTTGCAATTTCACTATTTTATTCTATTTTGCTTTTACCAGGGATATTGATATAATTTAATATAATATAATATAGTATAATTACATATTTTTTGTCAAAATATTCGCAAGTTATAAGGAGTAATATGGCGTTCACATGTTTTCATCCTTGAAAATGCAACCGAGAAGTGCTGTGAAGCGTCGGCACAAGAAACCATGAAAATGCACTGTGTTTTCCCTCGTTTCCCAGTTGTTATATATACGTACATATATACATATTTGTGTATACGAGTGCATGTATGCGTAGTGTGTAGGTGTGTGAGTGCACGGGCGCGCATCTGTGCAAACTGAAACGGAGAAATCAAGATTTTCGTGTCTAGAGACCCTGTTGGCACCTGAGAATAATTCAACAATGGTCCATATGAAGAGAAAATATTTCCTTCAGTATTTCTGTCACGTACGGTTGCGAAACTCCGTCTTGAAACCCAACTTACCGGAAGACAACAGCAAATGAAGCTAATAGTGGCAGCATCTTGAAGACGATGCAGTGCTGTTTATCCTTTAATGAATGTTTGCTTTATTTTCTTAGATTCAATGACTTGTTCGAACCAGTTTCGTATGGAATCCCCAAGACCGTCCCACAAGTGTTACCTGAACGTTTGGCATTGAAAATCGATATGTTATTGTTTCCTGGAATTTCCGTCTTCACTTGCTTGAAGGAATCAAACCAAGTTCCGGAACTGTATCCATATTCAGTAGACCTGACGTAATATATACTCTTTATTCTTAACTGTTAACTATGATTAGTTGCAAGTTTACAATAGGGGTTAAGGTCGCCTTGACTTATCCCTTCATAGCGGACTCCAGCAAGTAATCTGGAAGCGATGTGCTTAAAATAGCACCGTTCAACATACAAGTATATTTCTTCCTCGAAAGATTTGACGATAGAATTAATAGAGCGAAAACACTCGCTACTAACAGTAACAGGTTCACGCTTAGGAAAATAAGGCCAAGAGAAGACTGGGTGTTTTACATCATTTCCTTGCCGAGAGAGAGAGAGAGTGTTTAACTGCGTGCTAATTTTATTTGCATTGTATTCATGAACTTATTGGACCCAAGTTAGAAGAAACTAAATTTGCACGAATCAAAGTAAGGAACAAAAGTGTCTAAACATTAAGTAAAAAAAAAAAAGGATTAGTTGCTAATGAAAGCCATTATTTCATGAAAACAGCCATTTAGATGAAAAAAAAAAAGAATTAAAGGACTTGCGTCATAATGTGAATGCAATCTGACCGAAAATAGCCTGTAATAAGTGGTAATATACAATGCATCACACACATGTATGTTGCAAGAATGGACATATGCACTGCACTGTGGCACGTCTTTTCGATAAATGCGCGTCCATGCACATACACATACACACAGGCACACACATATAATAGCTGTCAAAAGTGTGTGTATATATATATATATATATATATATATATATATATATGTGTGTGTGTGTATATATATGTATATATATATATATATATATATATATATATATATATATATATATATATATATATATATATATATATATATTAGCAGGTTCGTATGGATATGATACGCGAGGATCAAACTGTCTAAAGGGGAGTGCTAGATATATCTTCTTATCTAGGTGAACTAGCTGTGCTTTGTATGCATTCCGATTGTCTCATTAACTGGAAAAAAAAGGGTACATTAGACTTCTCTACAGATGTGGTTGGGTCATCCCAACATATATTTTATGAAGCTTGCATTACATGCTTTGATAAATTGAATCTCTGGAGCTTGGTTTGAGAGGACTAACATTTTTAACAAGTAATGTATGATGGTTTTTATGTCCATTGTAGAGCCATCTAGGTTGGCATTGCCATTTATAATTTCTTTTAGGATTCTCCCTTCTTCTCTGTAGGCCATTGTCAAATATCCTCTCATTATCTGGTTGTTGTACCAATGGTTGGTTTTGATTCTAAGGAACCTTTCAACCCTGCAGTCGAGGAAGCCGTAATCCATAAATTGCTAGGCCATTTAGTGGGTGTGGCATTCATTGGCAATGTTGAGGCATTACCCTGAGTCAGTAGCCTAAACATACACTGTAGTGTTGATGTCAATGTTACAGACTAAGAAAGATATCAAGGAATGGAGGCTGTACTAAACTTTGAATGCGTTCTTCAGACGTGAGGGATCTTTGCTGCTGATATTCACAAAGGTGTCACTGACATATTGGCATTTTGTGATGGGGATTTTCATTTCCCTGATGACTTCTTTTATGCAATTCACTAATCATTTCACAAAGAGCTCATCTGCTGGGGCCCATTGTGACAGCATTCATTATTTGATGCACTGTTCCCCATAAGGTATCTGAAGGGTTTCATTGCTACAGATGCCAATAAGAGCCTTCAGGATCTCTCTTTGGATGTTTAAAGGAGATAAGGAACCGTCCTTGTCCACCTTATGATGATGCAATCGATGGTTTTGTAAACTGGCATGTCTGTGACGAGGGACTTTACATTGAAGGAAGCTCTGATATCATCGTTACCATTTTAATGGATGAGTTCAGTGTGTGCTAACTTCCTTGTTAGGTGTAGATGGGAATGGGGACCTGGCTAATAAAGGATGACGTTTGTTGCTCCTCTTGTGGGTCTTTACTGTGCCTTAAAGAGCATGAGTCGAAGTCCACAATTATCTTAGGAAGTTGATGCATGCATCTTAATGAGTGTTAACCAACTTGATAAAATGTTGACCTTTCTCTATATGTCCTCTAATTGCACTCCTAGTAAGCCTCTTAAATTTATCTGCCATGGCTAAATAGTGATCCTTTTTCAGGAGAGCATAATTTGAACTCTTGTCTGCCCTCCAGATGACGAAGTCACGGTGCAAGTGGTGCTCCTTGGCAGTGATGCATATTGTTGGTGGAAAACGCTCCTTCACTTTTGGTCTCTCATTTTTTGTGGACTCACTGAGGGTAGCTTCCTGTTAGAGGGACCTGTCGTTGAAACAACCTCTCGAGCTCAGTCTTTTATGACACTGGGTAGTCTTGGATAGGATGTGGCAGTTGAGTCTGAGAGCTCATAGTTTTTTTTTTATCTCTGGTAAGGGTGATCCCAGCTAAATTGATGAGCCTTTCCTCCTGGTGAACCATTTGTAGGTTGCCTCTGAGTTTTGCCAGCTTCTAAAGTTTCCTCCTCGTAGTACTTCTTGGTGGTGGCATAATTCTTTATCCTCTTCGACAATCCTTAGATCACATTCTTCCTTCAGCTTCTCAGGTATAGCCACAAGGTTTCTCTTGAAGGTATTTGTGACCGCTTGGTAATTAACCCTTGCATTATGCATTTGGATATCTGAGTACCTGGGAGATGGTTTTCTCACGGAGAGGCTAACCCTTTCGTAGCAGAATTTATTTTGACACATTTCAAGCTTAGTGCACGTTTGAAAAGGCTCCTAGTTTAATAAAAAGAAATTACAGTATCTTTAAGCCCTGTATTTTCAGGATTGAACTTTTTATTTAGCTTTCACCAAACACATCAAGTTTATAAAGAAATTATGAAAAATTGAAAAAAGTAAAAAATGGATTGACAATTCGTTGGATACCGAGAATCTCTGTTAGTGGTACGTGTAATCCTTTTAGTAGACTATCAGTGTATGATGCATTCATATTCCATATTTGCTGCACTCTTTGTGTACATTCTATGTTAAATCTGTACTCCAAAATATGTACAAAATAATATAGATATATTTATTGGTGATACTCACCATCCTTTCTCGTGTAACTGCAATTCTTCAAAATATGTTCTAAACAATATAGAATATTTATTATTGATACTAACCATCAGTCTGTCATCTCTCCCTTGCAGTTACTACTCTGAAACCTACGTATAGAATATGAAGCTCTTTTTACGCAAATGAATTCAGTGGTAATTTTGTGAAGTATCCCTTTTCACCTGCAACGAAAGCTTGTTTATCCATGGAGCTTAAATCTGTCCACTGGTGATACCCAGTCGATCTTTTAGTCAAAGGTTTCTTCTCAGCGATCATAAAATAGAAATATTCATAAGATTCTATTATCTATTTGGGATTGTTATTATTTTATTCATCTTCAGTCAATGGGTATGGCAAAGCAACTCAACACAAGTCTGTGTAGGGATGTCATCGTCTTCATTCGCGTCATCATCCTCACTTTCTACCACATCAGGATCATCTGTTTCATTGTCAGGTCCTCAATCAGAAGCAATCGATTTCTTCGAGTGAAATAATATGTCCTGTATATATATTATATATATATATATATATATATATATATATATATATATATATATATATATATATATATATTTCCTTGTTATTATTTAGAGAGAGAGAGAGTATTATTAAAACGTTTGGTATAATAATGGGACTGAGGCAGGTATGTGGTGTCTACATGCTTGAAAATGAACTAGCTTTATACCAGCAAGGGCGTTTGTTCACAGAGCATCCCTATTCTGATGATATGGAAGTGACAAAGATAGGGTCGGGATTGAGAGTTATGTTTAAGGCCGCGAGTACACGGGCCACTCTGTGGCGCCACACAGAGTGGCGGGGGTGTGGTTTCCCGTGGGTTTCCATTGTTTATATCCTATGTCGAGCACGCGGGCGTCTGTGGCAAGCGAATGTGGTAAGCTGTAGCTGATTCCCGCCACTGTGTGTCGCCACTGACCAGCGTAAACGAACCACCGTGGATAACGATAGCCCGACACTGAGTCGCACACCATTAGTTAAAGTGAGAACACGTCATTAATTTTGCTACTTGTTTTTATTACACCACTGTTACAATCGATACAGATCGATTCATTATTGGAATCGAAGATGCACCATCGATATGAGACGAATGTTGCAATGACTACAGCAATAAAATTGCAAAAGCCAAGGCATGGGGCAGATGTTTTACATTATTGGCTTCAAGGAGATGGATTGTCCATGAAAAAACAAAGCAGTTGTATCACTGCATTATAAAGTCCATATGAACACCTTGAGATATATATATATATATATATATATATATATATATATATATAATATATATATATATATATATATATATATATATATATATATATATATATATATATATAACACACCTATATAATATATGGGTCCATTTAACAGATTCCGCTGAGGTTCCACTGACAAAAGCACATCAAACACTGCTGCTAGGCCGACCAAATGGTAAAAGTAGTAGATCCATTTCGGAGTCTGTACCGACAGAACACATTCTCCAGCTTATATTCAACTTCCTCTCACATTTTTCTTTCTTTGTTTTTCATAAAGTTTCTTGAGAAAAAATTAAATTTTTTTTCAATCTATTTATCACCAAATCCATAAAAAGGCCAGACAACCGTAGAGAAGCGTCGTTGTGGCTTTCACATCTTTAGGCCGCGAGTTTACGAGCCACTTTGTGGTCATCACAGAGTGGCGCCACACTGAAGCTTGTTTAAGCCACTGTGGCTTGACTTGGCCACGCCACAGAGTCGCCCGTGTGTTTGGATATACATGCCAGTGTGACGCCACTCGGGCTTCAGTTTCAGTATGGATTATGAGGACAGAATTTGCATTTGCAGGTATATCTTTTTATTATAAAGGCCATATAAACACCATGATATATATATATATATATATATATATATATATATATACACACACATATATATACATACATACATATATATATATATATATATATATATATATATATATATATATTATATATATATATATATACACACATATATATATATTCCTCATGCATATGGTGTTCGGTGGCTTATCAAGCTTCAGTGTGGCGCCACAAAGTAGCTCGTGTACTCGCGGCCTAAAGATGTGAAAGCCACAACGACGGTTCTCTACGATTGTTTGACATTTTCATGGATTTGGTGATACATAGATTGGAAAAATTTTAGATTTTTTCTTGAGAAACTGTGAAATTCTGAGAAACATAGAAAGAAAAATGTGAGAGGAAGTTGAATATAAGCTGGAGAATGTGTTCTGTCGGTACAGACTCCGAAATGGATCAACTTTTGCCTTTCCTCGGCCTAGCAGCAGTGTTTGGTGTGCTTTTTGTGTAGTGGAACCTCAGCGGAATCTGCCAAATGGATCCAGGTCTGGAAACTGCCTTTGGAATAAAAAAATTGGTTCTGGTTGCTGTATTTGAAGTGGCTGGCGCTATAACGGAAAACATACTAGACAACATTATGAAGTAGAAAGTCGATGATGATCGTTGTAATGGAAAATTTCAAGCAATGCAGAGAGAAGTTCGTCTCGGAAGAGAAGAGTGGACGAATCTAAGGCTGCTGAAGGCCAACTTAACCAAAAGAGTTCATGATCTGAAAGGAAAAAGAAAAAGCAGGAGATGCAGCCGTACACAGGACGATTTAACAAGCAGAAGATGGAGCAGCAATTCTTGAAGGACAAGATCCTTTTGCTCGGGAACGAAAAGCAACTGATGCAGGAGATGGTAGCTCATGAAAATCCTCGAAATATGATGGAAGATGAGATTATGATGACTGAACGAATCCGAGGACTAAGAAGTGAACTCAGCCACTATAAAACTGGGAGGAAAAAACTCCAGTTGAACGTAATAGAACTGCAGGAACAAGTTGGAAAGCTTTCGAGAGGAAATTGCTCCCTCCAATGTCAGGTACAGCAGAAAGAAATGAACTTCAGTCTGCAGGGTAATTAACCGCAAGAGAAAGACCACCGCCTGGAAGAGGTGGCGCGGCTGGCTAGGTGCATGAAAGAGAAGAGTCTTCTTTTGGAATATGAGCTGTGAAATCTGCAGGCGAAGAATGAAATGGTGCTTTGCGACTTCAAGAACCTCCAGATGACGAAAGACTACAGGAACGAAAGACTACAGGAACGAAAGACTACAGGAAAGTCTTGCAGTTCTTACGAGATGCAAGAGGCAGCAAGAACCGGCCTCAATAGGGAAGGAAATTCATTCAAAGTGATCCCCTGATAATGTAGGACAAGAAGACTCAATTATGTTAAGTTCACTCAAGTCAAAGTCAAGTAATGCAGTAATGATTTAACATATAACCTTAGACAAAAAACAGTTATAACTTTATATTTATATATATATATATATATATATATATATATTATACACGTATATATATATGTATATATATGTATGGATATATGTATTATATATACACATATGCAAATATACATACACATACATGTATGCATGTATCTATGATTATGATAACATTTACACGTGTTTTGTGTATCACACATCACCAGATTTAAAAAAGATAGGCGACTTGGTGTAGCTGACCGATTTCAACTTTATTTCTAATCCACTGAAGGACGGCTGATACTTATTGGTAGAAATCACAATGTATAATGCTTTGGAATAGTACAGACAAAAACACAAACCGACGGAGACTAACAATTCACACCTGACGTTGTTAAATGGGAGGGGCGATCAAATTCATTAGTGATAAATTCGAGTACTTTGTTTACATATATGATAATGCTTCATCAGTGGCTAAGAAATAGTCAAAGCCTGTCAGAACCTACACCAAATCTTACCTTAAACCTGTGGTTATATATATATATATATATATATATATATATATATATATATATATATATATATATATATATATATATATATATAATATATATATATATATATTTTGTCACAGGGAGGGCAGTGACGAAATAGTTTATTTTGGAAAATCTAGAGGAACTGGCTTTATTTTAAAATTCCAATGGAAATGAATAGCTAACTATGGGTGACCTACCTCATGCGAAGGGAAAACAAAAGTATATAACTATGGTAAATCTTCAAAAATTATTTTCAAAAGAGTATTGAAGCTAAATGTGTTTTGCCCACTTAAAAGTATAATTCGCTAAGGTTATCAGATGAGAAAAAGAATAAAATTACAGGAGCTCTCACCGGCTCTGTAGCACTGAATCACTACCGGCTATTATGTACAATATGAAGGACAAATGTGCTAGTGGGTTGCAATTAGACGCTAAATCTAGTGAGTAAATATGGTGCATAAAACAATGCTAGAACTCTTTAAGACTAAACACATAAGGTGGAGCACTGTAAGCAAAGATTGCTCCCACTGAGATCTTGGGAATCTTGTCTCAAAGATTGGCACTGGCAGTAAATGTTGAGTGGAACTGTTGAACTACAGAAGACAACACACAACGAGGATGTCTACATGCATCTGCAAAGCAGGTAACATTGTAACACATGGAATAAAACTGGGGACCTTACATAACTGATTAACTCTAAGTGAAAAAATGCACAAACAACATATATCGCAATTATTGAAAGAATGCCACGTTACTCGATTACTGTAAGCATGACCAACAAAGATTGTAAGAACATTCTCACAAATGAATTCAAAGTATCACTAATGCACAGTCAAAATCACTAGGGTCTCTGAAGGAGACATGATAATACGATTATGAGAAAAGGAGAGCAAGTGGAACAAGGAATGTGTGCAAGGAATAGTAGGTGAAGGCCGGCAATCAACTACCAATTCAATTACCTAGTCCGTCGATGAGACTTGTGTAGAGTTGAGTCAGGGCCTCGGAGGAAGGCCTTTGTACCTTGCAGTTCTCAGCACTCGGGTACTACAAGGTGACAGCTTCAAGGTGGGTGTCAAGGTAGGATGTCGAGGCAGAGTCCTGGTTCCAGATGGTACAGTTAGAGGTGTAAACTAGCCATTAAGATTTTCACCAAGACAGTGCTATGCTGGAGCAGGTTGCCGCATCATAAGACTAAGGCGCGATGCCGCATTGAAGGGCTATGGTGGTGTGACTTTGTATGGCTAAGGTGAAATGCAATTTGATAGGGCACTCTGGCCCATGTATATGTACCCAGTTCAGGTGTCACCGAAAGTCGTGTTGTCTGACATCTGTCAGAACTGGGGCAACATTTCTCGGTCCTTTGGCAGAGAAGGGTGTGGAAGAGAGAGTACAAAGAGGTGCTAATTAGGGTAGAAAAGTTTTCGGTTTGTGGGTGGTGCAAGTGCAAGGCAATGAGAAAACAAAGGTATGTGACTTTTGTAAGATTGGGCTGGGAATTGGAACAATGGTTTTGAGGGGACATTGTCCCAAAAGTCTTTAAACTTTCTCAAAGTGGCAAGTATAACGTTATCGGCTTAGGACCGGTGTTCTAATTGGATTTGGGAGCTACGATGGGTGTTTCACAGTTAATAGTAAAAAATAACAGGACATCAAAATGACATTTTCACACATGGCTGGTGACACGGTCATATGTTTGTACTCAAGATATCGTTAAGGCAAAAAGGGGACAGACAAGTCACAACAGCGCTTGTTGCTTGTACTCTTATGATTCCCAAAATCAGTTCCTCTATCCCTGCCATGTTTCCCTTCATTTCCCTCATGTTTCAAAAGAGAAAAAAGTGAAAAAATGAGTGTCAGAAGGATGCTTGTCTCACATCACCATTCAATGACGATGTTACATGGCCTAAACAGTTGTGAACATCTACAAACTTTTTTCAAGTGACAAACACAATTCTCTCTCTCTCACCCAATATAGCACATAAACCTAAATCATGTCTGCAGCAAAGTTAATATTAAATTTTGACAACTTGTGCTTATATTGCAAAATTCAAATCAAACTCAGTTTTATTTGACCTGCATGCATCTATTACTTTATGTAACTCAGTTTTAACATACAAATCCTTTACAAAATTTTTGTTTACCATGGTTAATACTTTCACCTAGCAGTCTTCCACCTATCATCCCACTTGTCTTATCACTAAAGGAGTCATTGAATCTCCAACTCTTGATAATGAGTAAGTACTTGGAAAAGAAAATTGGAAATAGCTTTTGAAACATTAATGGTGCAATACCACAGCTGCTATCTTATTCTTGGTCCCTCGGATATTTTTTATTTTCCAATTATAATCTAACTAAGTGGGAAACATAGGGAGTGACTTGAACTTCATCTCTGCAATAGGCATCAGTTACTGGTAAATGTGAAAACTTGAGTGAACAGGTAGCTTCAATCATCTGAGGCCAAACAGGACTCTTAGTATTATCATTGGCAGTGCCAGGGCATCTGGCACCTGGCACTCTGCATGTCAGTCAAGCAGAACAGTTAATGTGACACAATGTACAAGTAAACTCCTACTGAATCCTAACATGATTATTACTGTAGAAACAGAACAAGATATATGATGCCGAGCTACAAGAAAGGAAATTATTTTAATTTTACAAATAGTTAAGGAAAGGAAGTGACGACATCTGACTCTTGATTACAGTGCCAAGTCTCTCAGATAAAGTGGGGCCACTGACAGATTGGCATCAGTGCCGTAAGAACTCTGTGGCTCTCGCAAGGTACCTTGTCATCCTATGCTGCTTACCTCTTTCCCTTGGACCTCTCCTGGTTTGGTGAGTGGATGGTGCCATAGAAGGTGCAGTAGTGCCACCTTCTCTGGCTACTAGGACAACCTAGATCTGCGAACTGCTGTCGCAAATCCTTTAGGGAAGAGAGGCCCATCAGGGCCTCTGCTTCTGAAAGCTCAGATGGCGAGGAAGGGGGTGTTGAGGGCGTGGTGCTCACAGGTGGGATTAGGATCTTGATGACCAGGCTTGTAGTTTGTCTTGTCATCCAGACTTAATGGAGTGTGGCACTGCCTAGGGCATACAAGTGGCACTGATAATGAAATTGCATCACATTTGGCATCTCCGGGAGGGAGATTCAGCATGGGATCTGGTACTGGCACTGAGGCAGGGCCTGTTACAGGGAGTGCTTTGGGAATTGTCCTGATGTCCAAACAGGATGAAGCTTGGCACTGCCCAGTGCACTCAAGTGGCACTGGTAGTAAGTTAGAGGTACAATTGTGATCTGGAGAACTTTTAATCACTGGCACTAAGGCAGGGCCAGTTGCTGGTATGAGTCTTGGCACAGGCTCATTGATTGTAAAAGCGGGCGTCTGACACTGTCTAGCCCCGTTAAAGTGACACCGGCAATGAGGCTGGAGTATATCTCCAAATTTTTTCTACAGTTGATGGAGGCGTTCAATGGCTAGATTTCCTACTACAATTTCTGGAGTTAATTGGGGTCAGGGAATTCTGTCCCAGCAGGAGGTCGTAACCTCCTGGGAGAGGTTTGGCAACATCCAACTTGTAGATTTGAGATATACAAGGCCTCATCATCCTCAAACTAACTGTGGGAAGAATAAACTTTGTGCCACTTATCCTTTCAGTGGTTATGAGTTTATGGGGGTTAACCTTAACCCCATGAGGAAGTCTGTCCTCTCATATAATTGATATCTGCGGGCCCATATCATCAAAAGTTTGAACCTGGTGTTCTTGGGAGTGGTGGTTAGGAAGTGTCATGTAGATAGGACCTTCTGCAGAAGGGCAGAGAGAAGTTTGTGCAGTTGCAGGCATAAAGGTTTTAACTGTGTCCTGGGTGCCATACCTCATACAATGCACATATTGAGTGGACACGTGCCCTTCTTGTTTGCAATCTCTGCAGATTGCCCGACAGTAATCTCACTTTAATCCCAAGCCTAGGTGCCAGAAGCAGTGGGTGTGCTTTTGGCAGCAGGAGCCATATGGTTATTTTGGAGTTTGCTGGGGCATATGTCAGTTGTGTGGCAAGCCCTTTTACATATGTGGTATATGAATGATTTTGGAACGGTTCCATTTCTTGGGTGTGCTGCAGATTCTGGGCGCTGTTCATGAAAGTATATACAAGCATGACAGTAGCGTAGTCCTTAGTCGTGAGGGACTCCATCCATCTGTTGAAGTTCCTATCTTTATGGTAAATCCAATCTGTCCAAGTCTGCCCTGTATCTTTTGGTAGGCTGCGCCAGTTCTGTCTCCATTTTTCCAGCATAATCTCATAAGCTTGGGTGATGGCTTCCTATACAAGTGTGAGGTTTCCTTGTTTCTCAGCAGACAGGGAGTGAAGGGCAATGTGCCCTTTTCTTAGGATGTGTTTTATTGTAGTAAAAGTGGGCTGGTAGAGTTCAAATACTCTCTATACAGTCCAACTAGGGCTGGACCAAGCTATTTATTCCTTGCATTACAGAGGGTGCCACAGCAGGATTAGGTTACTTGACCCTAAGTCGAACTATTGCTAATTCATAAACTCTCTGGGCTTCATGTTCCCCTCTTTCTTGTTCTTCCAGTTCTTGTTGCTCTTGTTGAGCCCTCACCACCTGGGCGTCGACCCATGAGTAGAGGCTTTCTTCTCAGAGGTTTCTCTGCTTTCCAAGGTCCTGGAAATACCAAAGGTCTTCGACATGTGATGGCATGATAATGGTAAACTGTCAAATGGGGAACTGAGAAGTGTAATTGCAAAAGATTGGCAATAAAGTGTGTTGGCTAGTATGAGTATGGGGAGTGTCAGTGATGGTGACACTTGTAGTAGTGGTAAGCGCTGTCCTGGTCTGTCAACAGATAGTTAAGATGGCACCTAAGTGTGGTACACCTCAAGTACGAAGTCCTGTGTGAGGCATTCATTGGCACTCAATAGGTGTAAGGATGTTCCAAAGAATGCAGATGGCACTCAATGGGCATGGACGAGTAGTCCCCAAAGGACGTAGAAGGAGGAGTGGCAATGAAAGTGGCACTTATATATAAGCTGTTCTGGAGAGCATGATGGCAGAGTGCCAACGGCTGTGGCACTTGTAGCTAGCGTAAAATAAATGCCAATAGGTGGCAATGGAAGTTCAGTCAAGCTTTGCTTAAATTGTCCTCAGACATGTAACTAGCACCTATAGTGTGATATTCTCAGTCCACTGAGATTGTTTGAGGCACTTTCTGGCACTCAACAAGGCTTGGAGGCCCCCTCTGGTGCCTGGATGTCTCATAAGATGTAAACTTAACAAATGCTGCAGTGGCACTTGGCAGTGCGTAGGGTGGTTCAGAAGAATGTACAGTGAAGGTAAGCCAACGAAGGTGACACTCATAGGCATGCTGTTTCAGAGAATGTAGTGGAGAGTGTCAATGAGGGTGACACTCATAAGCATGATGAAGCTTTGTTCTTGACTGCCAAACAGACAGACAGGGGTTTGCCCCCAAAGTTTGGTACTCCCAGAGTATGTAATTCTGTACGAGTCATGCACTGGCACTCTATAGGTCACATCAGAAGTCAGGCAAACAGCATACTTCGGAGGTTTGATTTGCTCGGATGAGCACATGGTGGCACCAAAAGGTGTGCCAGGGTTTGTCTCGCAAGATGCAGTGTGTTCCCAGAATACTGTAGCGCTCCCAGTAGTGTGTAAGCAGGTGGCACACTAAATATGTGCCAACAGGAATGAACTTAACAGTGTTCACATGCACTCAGCAAGTAGGTCTCTCAGGATATACGTAGGTTCAGCAAAGCTTCAGGTGGCACTCTCAGATTGCTTAAGGAATGCAGGTTTCTGAACTGGCACTCTCACCATAACTAACACAGGCTTAAAACAAGCACATACTGGTGTGTAAGTAACACAGGCTTTCCATTGGCACTCTCACCAGTAAACTAAGCAACATAGGCTTTCAAAAGGCACACAGGTGCATATGCAACACAAGGCTTTCAAAAGGCACACAGGTGCATATGCAACACAGGCTTTCCACTAGCACAATGCTTTCCAAACACTAATTATAATAATGTGTTGCTAACAGACATAAGCATTAGACTTATGACAACACACAAGTGTCACTATGCAGGTAGTATAGTCTCTCACGACTCTGAAAGAGAATGTGTTGCAATACAAAACACACACAATGTGTGTTCGAAATTCCAGCAAGAATCTTCAACTGTCAAAAGAGTCTTGGCTGTTACTTTAAATAGGTCTTTGCTTTCATCAACCATGTTAGGGTTCCAGTAAAACAGTTGTTTGTAGGTGTACAGATCAGTATAAGCACAATTTTAAAATAAAAATAAGTAAACTGTTTTCATGAAAAGGAATAGGAATCTAGACTTGCTATTTCAGGAATATGTTAACTGAATTTCCCGTTGTATATAAAATATAGAACAAATACAAGCGTCCTTGCGATTTTTCTACCAGTGAGCTAATTGAAAGGAAAAGTGATTAATCTTCACTAGGGCTTAAATGAATGGTCAAGGTTACCATCAGTCAAAGTGAGTAGACGAAAGAAGGTTATGTAAAACAATAGGGTAAATGAAATCTAGGCCTGACGCTTGGCTATGCATTATAGGCAAGACTTCAGAAACTACGTTATGCTAACTCTCGTTGCCGTACAAATAACAGTGACATTCACTCTTACTTTAATTTAGAATGTTATGTACATTAATTCTTAGCAAATTGATAGTGACAATATTACATATACAAAATCAATGTCAAACAATAGAATTGTAAGACATGTTTAGATAAAATAAATGACTTTAAAATTCACGACTTTACTATTGCAGCAGAGTGAGTGTGTGAGCAGTCGAGACAAGCTGCCATGTCAGGGATTGCCAGAATAGCAGTTCATCAAGGAAATAAGTACTTTCCCATTAAGTGGATATTATTACCGTCTCATAGATAACACAATGATTGTACTAGATAAAGTTATAGTGTTAGTGGTAAATGGCAACTCGCTCACAAGACTACAGGTGCTGATGAGCTATCTCAGTGATGCGTGGCCGTTTTAAACACTTGTCATTGCACTTGAATGAAAGTAAACACCCATAATAACACTTCATTAGAATGGAACACACAAAATAATCTTACTGTTGTGTGCTGTAATCAACAGATGTCAATACTGGTTTTGCCATAAAATATATGTGTATAAAGTAAGAACTCAGATTTAGCCAGTCTAAACTGATCTGTTTATCAACTGAGTGATCAAATGTTATGTTTTCAATTGCAAATTAATCTTGCTGTTTGCACCAGAGTTCTAAGATCCTGGCAAGGTCACCACTCTCACAGCGAAGGCCTATGTGTAAGATTTTATTTTGGATAATCTGGAGAATCTGACTACTTTAAAATTCATTTGGAAACGGCAAGTGACGAAATTACTTCCAAAAGAGGATTGAAGGTAAATGTATTATGTTCACTTAGAAATACAGTTCACTAAGGTTATCAGATCAGAAGAATAATAAAATTACCGGAGCTCTCACTGGCTCCAGGTCACTGTATCACTGCTGACTGTTATGTACAATATCAAGGACAGATATGTCAGTGAGTTACAAGTAGAATGCTAAATCTAATGAGTAAATATGGTGCATAAAATAATGATAGAACTCTTAGGACTAAGCATTAAAGGTGGAACACTGTAAGCAAAGATTGCTCTCCTTACCTTACCTTACAGACCTTACAGTTCGTTCGGGTTGCCCCAGGTCCCTCAGTGTGAGGCGCCTCTAATGTCTACCAGAGAGTTGCTAGTACATCTTCCGGTATATTTTGCATCTTCCAATCTTGGATGGTCTGGGATGCAGTTTAGATATTTGTCGAGCTTATTCTTAAACACATCTACGCTCACTCCTGATATATTCCTCAGATGAGCTGGCAACGCATTGAATAGACGCTGCATTATCGATGCTGGTGCGTAGTGGATTAATGTTCTGTGTGCTTTCCTTATTTTTCCTGGTATAGTTTTGGGCACTATTAATCTACCTCTGCTTGCTCTTTCTGATCTCGGGAATCTTGTCCCA
>NC_061088.1:54084520-54097020 GCF_015104395.2 Macrobrachium nipponense
TGCCATTCAATCTTTGGCACAAACATTTTTTAGTGTATTTAGCTTATACCATGAGCTTCAACAGAGCTCAAGTACAAACATCTTCACATATGGTCAGTTGTCAGTCACCTGCTCTTGCGTTCCTTCATTTGATTCACTTCTTGTTCAGGTTTTTGAGACTTTTCAGTAAGGAAAAATTGGAGACCATACCGTAACTGAAAACATCGTTTTTAAACAGGTCTTGTAGATATGGGTATGGGTATAGGTATGGTTATGGGTATTAGTATGTGTATAAGTATGGGTATGTCACAGATACGGGTATGGGTATGGTAGAGATATGGATATGGGTATTGGTATCAGTATGTGTATGGTATGGTATGGTTATGGGTATAGGTATGGTGTGTGTGTGTGTGTGTCCCTTGCCTCCCCCTTCTATTACCTTAATTTCCTTGGCTGCTTTTCTGTGTATGTGTTGCTTGGCAAGATTTATTTTTGATCGTTGAATCCTAGTACACTCCATCTGCTGCCTCGTCTCAGAATTGTTGAATCAGGAGTCATGACTAGGCCTCCATCTATGACTGGTGTCTGAGGAATACTTTTGATGGCGAAGCAGAGATTTTTAAAATTACATTTTAAATCTTTGTTCGGTGTGTAATGAATAAGCCCATCTTTGATGGAGTGCAGATTCAATTAGGCTTACTTTTTTTTCTCGTATCCAATGAATGCTATTGATGTGAAGAGTAAGGGTTTCAGTGATGCATACATTTTTTGGTTCATTATCTAAATAACGCATTTGATTGGAAGTAATTTTATTCACATTGGCCTAATCGTTCTATCCTCCTTCTCTACCACCAACACCTCTAATAGCCCTGACTACTCCGACTTCCCGTACACCATTTTACTCGCCATAGAGCATACCGATGAAAAATTATTATTTTGTAATGCCCCTCACCGACAAACGAAGCCTTAAAATGCATATCATTATAGAGCATTTAATGCTCAGAATGACGTTTTCTTTAATTTCCCAAAATATTTGCATAAACTCGTGTTACACCCTGTATAGCTGTCTATCTATCTATCTATTTATTTATTTATCTATCTATCTATTTATCTATCTATCAATATATACCTATGTATAATAGCCAATATGAGGTTGTTCCGTGTGAATGTGTTTCGTCTTCTGAATAATTTGATATTATATATATATATATATATATATAGATATATATTATATATATATCTATATCTATATCTATATCTATATATATATATATATATATATATATATATATAATATCTATATATGTGATATATAAAAATATATATATTATTATTATTTATTTTATTTATTTATTTATTTATTTTTTGTCTATCACAGTCCTCCAATTCGACTGGGTGGTATTTATAGTGTAGGGTTCCGAGTTGCATCCTGCCTCCTTAGGAGTCCATCACTTTTCTTACTATGTGCGCCGTTTCTAGGATCACACTCTTCTGCATGAGTCCTGGAGCTACTTCAGCCTCTAGGTTTTCTAGATTCCTTTTCAGGGATCTTGGAATCGTGCCTAGTGCTCCTATGATTATGGGTACGATTTCCACTGGCATATCCCATATCCTTCTATTTCTATTTTCAGATCTTGATACTTATCCATTTTTTCCCTCTCTCTTCTTCTTCTGGTGTCCCATGGTATTGCGACATCAATGAGTGATACTTTCTTCTTGACTTTGTCAATCAACGTCACGTCTGGTCTATTTGCACGTATCACCCTATCTGTTCTGATACCATAGTCCCAGAGGATCTTTGCCTGATCGTTTTCTATGACTCCCTCAGGTTGGTGTTCGTACCACTTATTACTGCAAGGTAGCTGATGTTTCTTGCACAGGCTCCAGTGGAGGGCTTTTGCCACTGAATCATGCCTCTTTTTGTACTGGTTCTGTGCAAGTGCCGGGCATTCGCTTGCTATGTGGTTTATGGTTTCATTTTTCGCATTGCACTTCCTACATATGGGAGAGATGTTATTTCCGTCTATCGTTCTTTGAACATATCTGGTTCTTAGGGCCTGATCTTGTGCCGCTGTTATCATTCCTTCAGTTTCCTTCTTTAGCTCTCCCCTCTGTAGCCATTGCCATGTGTCATCGCTGGCTAGTTCTTTAGTCTATCTCATGTATTGTCCGTGCATTGGTTTGTTGTGCCAGTCCTCTGTTCTGTCTGTCATTCTCCTGTCTGTATATTTCTGGGTCTTCATTATTATTATTATTATTATTATTATTATTATTATTATTATTATTATTATTATTATTATTATTATTATTATTTTATTATTATTATTATTCAGAAGACGAGTATGGAACAACCCCACTTTGGCCATTGACTTGAGATTAAAGCTTCCAAATGATATTGTGTTCATTAGGAAGAAGTAAGAGGAGTTAAAGGGAAATACAGAAAGAAGAGGTCTCACGTATTAAAAAAACAAATTAATAAATTAATTGGTAGATAAAAATGTATTGAAATGCAGGTAGAATAGTCCATTGATATGGTGGCTAGCATCGTGACATGCTACTCAGATGTGGAGAGTTTGCTCCTCCCCCAGCCGATGAAAAATCAATGGATATGTATCATGATCAGTTACTGCTGCATGTGGGGTCTGCTGTGGGAGGTTGAAACCAACATTCTTTGGAAGCTTGAATGTCAAGGCAATAGCCCCTGTGTACTTGTGCCATGTGAATTGGTTTCATCCACTGAAATAACATAAATAATAATAATAATAATAATAATTGAACTTCTGGAGTTCCAATTGCACGACATCCTCTAGGAGGATGTTCCAAAGTCCAACGGTGTAAGGAACAAAGGACCTCTGGAACTGAGAAGTTTTGACAGCGAGACACATTTACTGCAAATTGGTGCTGCTTTTCAGGGAATCTGGATGATCTCGGCAGGTAAAGGGGATCAGGGATGGATCATGGATCAATTGTGACTGTGAAAAATCTCTGTTGAGATAGAAATTATGAAAATGTGCCATATGCGTACGAGCCAGGGGGTCTGGGGCGCTGCAGCAGGGCTGTTCCATTGGCTTACATATTTAAGCTTGGATTCTTTTAGCAAAATATGTTTCGGGCAAAGACAGTTCAGACCCCCAGATGAGAAGGGACTGATGGTCCAAGCCATAACTGCAACTATTAGGAAGCAGAAACCTAATACACGTGCGCGCGCGCGCGGACGCACGCACACACACACACACACACACACACACATATATATATATATATATATATATATATATATATATATATGGGTGTGTGTATGAAGTGTGTGTATGTGTATGTAGCTCATTGATAGAGCACTCGGCTTATATTGCCAAGGTCCGGGATTCGTTCCCAGCTCCCAGCATGCCAGTCAACCGAGTTGTGATTGGGTACCAGCGTCCGCTGTGGTCAAGAAAAAGGTGCGGGGAAAGTATCACATTCGTTCCTATGTGCGCATGTGTTGCTCTCGATGTGCAAGACGTTTCTGACATTGAGTTTGTCCGACATTCATATTCTGTTCTGATAACGTCCTTGAATCTCTCTCTCTCTCTCTCTGTTGACCTTGCATTGTTCTAAACATTTGGTAGCATTGTCTGTTGAAATTCCAACTTGGTTTCATTGTTTTGATATCTACTTCTGGTTAGGTCACTAAAGTAGAAAA
This sequence comes from Macrobrachium nipponense, assembly GCF_015104395.2. Lineage (NCBI taxonomy): Eukaryota > Metazoa > Arthropoda > Malacostraca > Decapoda > Palaemonidae > Macrobrachium > Macrobrachium nipponense. The sequence goes on from NC_061088.1 coordinate 54,088,182, forward strand.
ACAGTGAACATTTAGATATGGACACTCAGGCTAAATCATCATCACAACATGAGTCAGATCAGATATCACAATAAAAAGAAGTAATTTCCTTTGTTTACTTTCTCCAGGATTTGTATATTTTCTTTTAAAACGATCTGCATCTGCATAAAAGAAATTAAAAAGCATTTTTTGTGTAGGCTACACACACACACACACACACACACACACACACACACATATATTATATATATGTATGTATATTTCTGAATTTTTATCACATCACCGTGATTCATATATATGCATTAAGCTCCAAATGTTCTTTAATATCCAATTCGCTCTACCTCGGAGTTAATAATATATATGTTAACTGAAGGGGAATTTTTTGGTTGATATCAACCAAAACATTCCCCTTCATATATATTATATATATATATATATATATATATATATATATATATATATGTGTGTGTGTGTGTTAAATGAAGGGGAATGTTTTGGTTGATATCAACCAAAAAATTCCCCTTCAGTTAACATATATATTATTAACTCCGAGGTAGAGCGAATTGGATATTAAAGAACATTTGGAGCTTAATGCATATATATGAATCACGGTGATGTGATAAAAATTCATAAATATACATACATATATATATATATGTGTGTGTGTGTATGTGTAGCTTACACGAAAAATGCTTTTTAATTTCCTTTATGCAGATGAAGATCGTTATATATATATATATATATATATAATATATATATATTATATATATATATATATATATATATATATATATGTTATTAACTCTGAGGTAGAGAGAATTGGATATTAAAGGAAATTTGTAGCTTAATGCATATAAATATTTTGTGACGAAGCGTCCAGATATCTGGTCATTACATTTACCAATCAAAATTTTGTTACCTGAAAGCATCACAGATAAAATACGACTGATTACGCTAAAGGCAACAGTGATCCCTTAAAAACTTATTAATTATACAAGTATTCAGACTAAGTTCATTGAAACAGGTGTGAGGTAATCAATTAGAGGTTAAATTGATTAAAGGGCATCAATCCATCAACAACTTTAAAAGTCTAAGTATTTCCCTTGTTTTAACTCCAATAAAATTGAAGGAAAACAGCGCAATTTCCATTCTATATTTCTACCTAAACAAAATTAAATATACTGGTGTATTAAGGAGACACTCATAGAAATTTTAAATTTAAAAATTTATTATTTCTAAACTCAAAATATATAAGTGAAATATACAATCGCAGGGACATTTACTATTACTTGAAACCAACACAAGTTTAATTAATTCTTGAATTAATTATTTGTCAAAATTAAATCAAATTCATTATTAAGAAAATTAACTTATAAAGAAATTTAATTATTCAAGTAAAATTCAGACTGTTAAGTAAATTAAAATTTGAAAAGAATTCTTAATTAAATGCATGTTAATTCACAAGTCTTAAATTCAGTTAAATATGTAATATTAAACCAACAAAATAATAAAGGTAAACCAAAGCATTTGTGAATGTAAATGTAAACACAGAAAAATGTGGAAAATACCACAATTGCAAAACCACTAAGAAAACAATAATCACACAGAGTATAAAAAACACACTTTAAACAATGGATAAATGCAATAAAAATTACCAACATAAAAATGTGAAAAAATATAATAAATTCACTTGGAATAACCTAAGTACTTTCAGTATTTTGAGTACTTTTTAGTTTAAGTTTAAGTGCACTTAAAACTTCTATAATACATTGGTATAGCAATTATATTTCTGCTGCAGCCTCCAAAATTCACAATATCATTCCAAAAAAGGCACCGTTACACAAAACGCTGTATGTTCAGAATCCACAAATAAACACTAAGAATTAAATAAATCTAAAAGTTATGAGTGACCGACCACTAAGTATAAAATATTTACGTTAATGTAAAATAAAAATTCTCTCACACAGGAGAAGAGAGAGAGAGAGAGAGAGAGAGAGAGAGAGAGAGAGAGAGAGAGAGAGAGAGAGAGAGAGAGAGAGAGAGAGAGAGAGAGAGAGAGAGAGAGAGAACCAACAAATGCAATTGGTCTCTGATATCCGAATGAACAAAAATTGCTCTCATAGTATATGGAAACTTCGGAGTGTCTAAGATGATTGAGTGACTTCAAAATGTGTTGGGGCCAGGTCTCTTTTCTAAATCTTTATCATTATTTTAAAATGAAAAATAGAGAGAAAGTGGAATTACAGTTATAAATAACTTTTATTATTACACTATTTCAAACAATAAAAGTCTCTTATGATGAAAGATATAATTATAGAATTTTCTCGAATGTAATTAGAGTTTCATTTCCGTGAGTGACATCACAACTTTTTCCATTTCATATTTAAGGTACTTACAAGCCAAAAAATTCTCTCTTGACAAATCTAGAGAGATAAGAGTTAACTTATCAGCATAATTACTGAAATGAAATGAAAGGAAACATAAGTATGTCAAACGTTCCAGAGAAGTCTTACAAAAGATGATGCAATCATCTCGGGATCTCTCGACAAAGAATAACAAGTTGAAGACAGTCATGTGCATCGTATGATTGTTTACCAAAAAAGAAAAAAAAAATTAGAACCACTGGGCCCCAAGTGATGAATGACAGGTCCGCTCTTGTGAACAAGCAAATTTCTCTCTGTTCACTTTCTACTTTATTTCCTAACTTTGAATTGTTTTTTGTGAATTGTGAACACACATTATCTGAACATATTTACTCTAAGCAAACTAATATTGACTCTGAAAATATTGCAAACTCTTACAACATTTCATACAATTACTGAGGGGAAGATATGCATTGTGAAAGCAACAGTATAAGAATATAAATACATATATATTACACACACACACACACACACACACACACACACACACACACACACACACACACACACACACATATATTATATATATATATATATATATATATATATATATATAAATTATGTGTTGATGAGTTTTGTGCTAGTTTGTATTATCAGTTATTTTTCTGGTAATGTTTGATATGCAGCACTTATATTATGATTATTGATTTGGTTTTATATTTCGACTCTGTTTATTGCCTATTGTGCTGGTCATTAGTAAAGTTATATTTTTGCGCGCTGCACATGCTCGTGGTGTTTTATTTTTATTGACACTATGGTGATTTTGATTGTTTCGTGTAAGTTACTGATCTCATTAGTATGGATTTAAATTTATATTGTATTTCCTGGTTCAGTTCTGTATTTGTTGAATCGAACCTCTGCTTCTGATTCATTTGTATATGATGTGAATTACTGTAAATAATAAATTAGTTTAAGGTAACTTTTAGTTTTCATAGGAACCTTCCTCCTTTCTCTGCCCCAGTTTCTTCCGGTCATACTAGTGTTGTTCTCTTTTTCTTTTTTTCTTTTTTAAGAACTTGTAGGACCGAATGTGGTTCACAACAATTTATACATATATATGAGGTTTATAACATCATCGTGACTCATAAACAAGCATTAAGATACAAAGGTGCTTTAATATACAATTCACTATACCTCGGAAATATTTTTGTATATGTTAACTGAAGGGGAATTTTCCAGTTGATAATAAGTTCTTGAGAGCCCGAACCATGAAAGACAAGAACTCAGGCTTGCAGTGACGCAGTGGTTTAAGGCGCATCACTGCAGTCCCCAGTTCTTGTCTTCCGTGCTTCGAGCCCACGAGACGACACACTTATTATCAACAAAAAAATCTCCTTTCAGTATTATATGAAAATGTATGATTTCCGAGGTAAAGTGAACTGGATATTAAACCCTCTTACGCCGATTGGACGTATTAACGTCGAGTCAAAATGTCTCCCCGTTTATGCCGATGGACGTATCATACGTCGGCTCAAAAAAGTTTTTTAAAAATTCGCGGAAAAATACCTTATAGGCCTACCAGCCGAAAACTTTTGTATCACGCGCCTTGGGGGATGCTGGGAGTTCACGGATCAAGGCGTTGTTTTGTTTACAATCGCTACGCAGGCGCGCAAGCGCGAATTTCTTTCTTATCGCACTAAAAAGTATCAGTGACACATCTCGGAAATTATTTCGTCACTTTGACATAATTATTGCACCAGTTTAAATTATCCTTTACATGAAGTATTATATATGAAAATGTGCGCAATTTCATGCACAATACAACTAAAAAAATACTCATGATTGTAGCTTTTATCAGTTTTGAAATATTTTAATATAAATAACGATAAGTGCAAAAATTTCAACCTTCGGTCAACTTTGACTCTACAGAAATGGTCGAGAAACGCAATTGTAAGCTAAACTCTTACATTATGTAATATTCAATCATTTGCCTTCATTTTGCAACAAATTGGACGTCTCTAGCACAATATTCGATTTATGGTGAATTTATGAAAAAACTTTTTCCTTACGTTCGTGCGATAACTCTTCCGATAAATTTTTTCGTGCGATTGTCCTAATGTTTGCAACCCTTTAAATTTGCCGTTACATAAAGTTTTATATATGGAAATGTGCGCAATTTCTGCACAATACAACGAAAACAACTCATGGTTGTAGCTTTTATCAGTTTTGAAATATTTTCATATAAATAACGTTAAGTGCAAAAATTTCAACTTTTCGGTCAACTTTGACTCTACCGAAATGGGTCGAAAAACGCAATTGTAAGCTAAAACTCTTATATTCTAGTAATATTCAATCATTTACCTTCATTTTGCAACGACTTGGAAGTCTCTAGCACAATATTTCGATTTATGGTGAATTTATGAAGAAAAAAAACATTACGTTCGCGCGGTAACTTCCGAAAAAATCAGAATTTTTTTGTGCGATTGTCGAAATGTTTGCACCATTTAAAATTAGCTGTTACATAAAGTTTTATATATGAAAATGTGCGTAATTTCATGTAGAATACAACTAAAAATGATTGAAGGTTGTAGCTTTTCTCTTTTTCGTAAATATTTGCATATAAATCACGATAAATAGAAAAAAAACCACGTTCGGTCAAATTTGACTCTACCGAAATAGTTGAAAAACGCAATTGTAAGCTAAAACTCTTACGGCCTAGTAATATTCTGTAATTTTTCTTAATTTTAAAGAAACAAATTTGAAGTCTCTAAAACAATATTGTGATTTATGGTGAATTTTTGAATATATTTACCTTCACTCCGCGCGCCGATTCGCGCCGCAAGTCTCCGAAATACGTACATGGCATTATCCTAATATTTGCTCCTTTTCATAATTAGCCTTTTTATAGAGTTTCATATATCAAAAATGTGCGCAAATTCATGAAGAATACAATAAAAAATAATTGAAGGTTGTAGCTTTTTCCATCTTTGAAATATGTCCATATAAAAAATTATATATATTAAAATTTCGACATTCGGTCAAATTTAACTCGTCCGAAATGGTCGAAATCTGCAATTCTAATCTAAAACCACTTACAGTATCGTAATATTCAATCATTTTCCTTAATTTTGAACATTGGAAGTCTCTAGAACATTATTAGAATTACGGTGAATTTTTGAAAATAACATTTTTACGTCCGCTCGTTACGAATTCGTACATCATTTTGTGATATATTTTTCCGGTGTTGCTTTTATTGTTTTACAATGTATTATATATCAAAATGATTGCAATTTAGTGTACAATACAACGCAAAAAAAAAAAAAAAAGTAACTGGTTAGCTTTGACTGTTTCTGCACAGAGCGTGATTTGAATACAATTATGTATGAATTTTTTTTTCGCTACCATATATCGCATTATTTACATATGATAATGATATTATTTTTCATTTCTGATGGTTGCATTATAAACTTCAGGCAATGATAAAAAAAGGAGCCAAAAATGAACTCTTAATCTTCAAAAGTACGCGCGCTGTAATTTTTTGAAAAAAAATTTTTTTCCAACCTTCCGCGCTCACTCCAACCAGGCCCGGCATACGGGAGACGTTTTGATTTTTAGGGCTCCGGCGTAAGAGGGTTAAAAGACATTTGTAGCTTAATGCATATATATATATATATATATATATATATATATATATATATATATATATTCTAATAAGAGGTTGAGGCTAGTCCCCATCATGTAACAGGTGGAGGGGCAAAACAGCTCAGTACATCGGTTGCTTTATTGTTGCCAACGTTTCAAGAGTACGGTCTCATTTTCAAGGCTATAAAAGGAGGAAAAGCAAATATATATAACAAAAAACTAAAAACACACAAAGAATTAAAGACTAAGTAATTTATTTTTTTTAAATTTAAAACAAACATTACAACCCGAGGTTTGTTTGCTGAAAGCTTTGCCAGAGCGAGAAGGAGTCTAGATAACAAAGGAAAGACAAGAGTGGGCGGTCTAAGCAATGGAACAGCTGTAGTGTTGTCATTTAATGTTGGAACAAGGTGCTTAACGGATTCGAGTGTAGGGAGGTGGTTTTCATTAGGGCTGGATAAAATGATCTTAAAATCATTGAAGTATCATTGTGTATGGTTTCTAATATTTGAAAGCTCAGGGCTAGAAAGCTTCATCCCTGTGCGGTAACTAATGCCTAAATGTGAGTCGCATTGTACTTTGAGGAGTCGGCGAGTGCTTCCCACGTAAGTCTGTTCGTTGCACGAGCAGCAAGTATACAAGTAAACTAGGCCAGAACGCATTAAAGAATGCAATTTGTCATTGTGTTAACAAAATCGACCTATGGTTATTGGATTCCTCAAGATGAATTTGACATCAACTGCTGGGAAATGTTTGTTCATGATCTTCCTTAATTGTGGTATAAATAAGGTGTCATAAGTGTATGGAAAGCTAATATAATATTTCAGTTTTGAAGCTAGTACTGGCGCTGGTGGCTGGAAGATTTGCTGTAGGGCTTTTCTGACGTAACTAGAGAACAGGGCAGTTAGGTAACTATTGGTCTTAAAGAATTCCTGCAAGAAATTAGTTTCATTATGAAACAAGCTCCAGTTTGAAATCAAGCCCATAACTTTGTGAAGTAGCGTTTATAAGGAATTAAGCTTCATATTAAGTGAACAGGAACTATAAAAATTTTGCCCCAAACCTGTAAATGTGGCCTTACTAAGAAAATGGAGTAATTATAATAGATGATGGCGAGATGAAAGAACAGGCGAGGGTGATAAGGAAGCAAGATGTACGCAAAAAAAAAAAAAAAAAAAAAAAAAATAACAACTCTGGAATAGAAGGTGTTTATGAGGTCAGTGTTGTGATATTGTAGGCATTATTGCTTTGTAATTATGTGCGAAGAATAATAGCTGAAAGGGCAGGAAATGTGAGAATACAAAGAAATAGTAGCAAGATGGGTCACTTTGTGTATTTTTTCGAAGGCTTTGTTGAGTGTGTGGATGAAAGGGGAGAGGATCACAAAGACTAAGATAGATGAGGTGGAATTGGTATTCGAAAGGAAGACCTTACGGTGCAGGACGCGAGTGTGTGAAGGATTGAGGTGAGTGGGGTAATGTGTTGTGTATCCGAGTGGAGTGGAGTGGAGTGGAGAAGCTTCATTTTGTTTATGATGTGTCTTCAGTATAGACGTATGAAGCAACAAATTCTTTTGGAGCTTGCAACACGAAGATTTCATCCCTTATTCAACAGTTAACATGTAGCAGTGACAACTGTCTTGTTCCTTTTCTGGAGCCATGTATCAGGGTACTCAGTCGTCAAAATCGACGTTGATATGAGAGATGGTGGAGACAGCGAGTTCCAACCCGTGAGACATTGCCTAACCTCCCAGAGCTAAGACCAAGGTGCCCATTTTGCGTACCCATATAAGGGCCTATGGTGTTGCAGACCGGCTGTGGGTTGGACGACGGCTGTTCTGAAGGCAGATTTCATTATCTCGCGAAATTATAAAATATTTTTGTATCTTGAAAACAAAAATGCAATAATAAAATTTTTTCATGGCAGTATCACTTCTGAAATTTCAACGAATAGTAAAATGACGTTAATGTTTCTCTTAGAATGAGAGGTTTCGTGACTAAGCAAAATGACACGAAAACAAGAACATCTTCGAGATGCTCCCTTTCAGAAACGCCTCCAAAATGCTGCAGAGGACCAGACCAGATTGCTGGCTGAGTCATTTCCTCGGATTCATCGTCTGGGGAAGCGCGGTCATCATTATCAGCCACATTTATTACTATTTATAACTGTTGATAGTGACGCAATTCTTCCGTTAAGTGATTCATGTCGGTGTTTTCCCACATACTAAGTACTGGCACAGTGGACTATAACTGGTTCACTTAAGGTAGATTCTTGAGTGAGCCCTATGCCTACGAGACGTTAGTTTGGCGGCCGCTGATTGGCTGGGAGCTGCCTACCTCCCGGTACCAGCCAATCAGCAGCCACCAAACAAACGTCTCTTAAGAATAAGGCTCATCCGAGAATCTACCTTAAGTGAATCAGTTATAATTTTGGTTTTGTTGTTTTTGAAAGCCCGTGAGCTTCCAAGCGTTCTTATGTAATATCTTTAGGGCGTGTAAAATTGGCCTTAAGAATTCTCATTGATCGCACAAGACCCTTTCTATCTTATCTCTCGTAGTCAATAACAAATTTCAAACTACACATATCACTTTTCGTAAATGACGTCATGGTATGTTTCTTGTTTAGTTGTTTTATTTTTTGTTGATGCACTGACAACTCGACTTCTGCAGTGTGGGGTCTGTAGTGGGAGGTTGAAACTAACGTTCTTTGGAATCATGAATTTCAAGTCGATGGTCCCTGTGCGTGCTTGTTCCATATGACAAGATGCTTTCTTCAACTCCTCTCTTAGACAGTTCTGAATCTAGGCTACCAATGCTCAAGTAATTCAAAAGACACCAAAGCAAAATAATGCTGGC
>NC_061088.1:54102020-54112020 GCF_015104395.2 Macrobrachium nipponense
GCAGGGCAGAAAAACTGTGCAGGTTGTCTACACTAAAGCCGGCCATACACGTGCAGTTTTAACTGACAGTTATGACTGTCCAGTTATAACTGCCACAGTTTAAACTGACGTCAGTTAAAAATGAAATGCACACACACACACAGTTCAATCCCTCAGTTTTACCATGGATTCCGAGAAGTACGATCTTGCCGCTCTCTGTGTCTTCTTTGTAATGCTACAGACAAAAAGAAAAAATAAAACTAAAAAGCCTAAACAGTGGTGCAAAAAGTGGTTACTGAGGCGAAATCAATGTTCTGATATTAAATATTAAAGGAATTAAGTGAAGAACCAATTGATTTTCTCAATTATTTGCGCATGACTGAAACAGTGTACCAAAAGTTGCTTTCGCTTTGTTTACGTGCTATCTGAACAAACTGCACTCATTGCTACCACCTGTAGAAATGAGAAGTTGAGAACTGTACAGTTACGAATCCCCACACACGCTCAGTTCAGTTACTCCTTTCAGTTACTCCTGACTGAGCCGGTCAGTGACGCAGTAGCTATGGCTTGAGAAAGATGTCCGTCCAGGTCATTTAAAAGTGAACGTACGTTCGATAACACGTCCGAAGGACTGGTACAGCGGCTAATAGCTTATAAAAAGACGGGGACCCTCTCTATAGATCAATTAAGGGCAGGTAGGAAGATCTCCAATAATAACTTGACAGTGATTCAAAATGAACTCGTATCATTATTGTAAAAAAATAGATAAGTGATAAATCCCTGTCAAACGTGACAATTGGAAGCCGCTGCCAACTGTACTTGAATGGAGTTACCATTTCTAAGATCATCCACGACATTGAGATGTTCTGCTAAATCTGTTCTGAAGGTCATATTAAAGAAAAGCTTTTGAAAGCTTGCAAATCAGCCAAAGAACCGAAGGCGGTAAGATTTCGCTACAATTCCGAGCAGTAAAGTTAAGCAATGTGTGGTCTGTTCATTGGTAGGATTAATACTCCATCCTCGTAAGCAGAATCAGTCGACCTTAGGAATCTGGTGTTATCGGCCGTGGATCGCAACGAGACTCGAGGAGACTAAGGAATGAGGAAGATTTTCACTCTTAGGGGCTTTTCATATCGCCTCTCTTCTCATTATTAGGGCAACACTAGCTGGGGATCAGATAGGGCAGTTGAGGCCAAAATTCATCGGGAAAACAGGCATCCCAACCCTCAATGAATATTTACAGAGGAGAAACAATAAGACACCTCATGTCATTTTACTTCTGCTGCCTTTTGATCCAAGCCAAGTCAATTATTATATCAGTTACAAATGAATTTTCATTCAGAGCTGTTGGTTGAGTGGTTATCGTGATTTTTTTTTTTTTTTTTTTTTTTTTTTTTTTTTTTTTTTTTTTTTTTTTTTTTTTTTGTAGTTCCCATTGACTGGGGAGATGGAAGTACTGATGTAAAAACTTGTGCTGATTTGCGCAGCAGTAAGGATTTTGGCTTATAAGGAATCAGGATTTTGGTTGGTCAGCGCAAGCAAGTCTCTCGGTGTTCTGTTTCAGTCATGAAAGCTGTGACGTGTGAATACGAAACGAGCAAACCCACTTCAAGACATGTTTTCCATATGCGAAATATAATGTTACATTCTCTGTGGTATGTACTTTGCTTTTATGCTGTTTTGCCGAGTATTATATTCTAATAATACTTTTGGAGCTTCCTTGTTTTTAGCCATATGTTCCCGGAACATCTTTCAAGTTATTAGCTACACACTTAAACACACGCAGACAGACACGAACATCAATGAATGAAATAAACATCTTCACATAAATGAACACAAAGCTCTACTGTCATTTAAGTAAGTAAATACTTCGGTAAATGACCATTGGTGGGGAAATCCTGACCATGACATTTTGTATCTCTGCTTTCCTCCTGTTTGAAATAGAGGCGAATCCTTTAGCCGACAGAAGTATCAGAGATTTAATGTGAATGAGAACGAAATCAACATTCCCGAAGCGCTCTGTGGCAGACACCTGCCTCCTCAGGACCCTCTTCCTCACGAAGGAATTTGCCTAACCATTTCTTCTGCTGGTTAGGCAACGGGGTCACTGATCTCACCTTAGATTCAAATGCTTGACGAGACATTTTGTTTTGGGATTCTGTGTATGTGTGTGTGTTAGTCGGTCTGTCTGTAAGGGAAAAATATCTTTTGGTTCTTCTTCATTAGGAACTTGAATTTCTATTTTTGCCATTGTTGTGCATACCACTCATGGACTTAAAAATATTTGCTGTTAAGGTTTTTATCTCTCTCTCTCTCTCTCTCTCTCTCTCTCTCTCTCTCTCTCTCTCTAATACACGCCATACATTTTATCCGAGGCCTTAAATCATGTAGAAAAACTGTGAATTTATTGGCATTCAGGGCTACTTTGTGGAAAATGATCACGTTCATACAAAGAAAAATTTAGTTATAGTAAAGAAAATTTCAACGTATAGTGCTGCGTTCATGTTGGCAGACTCAGTTGGCCTTGAACTACTTGAGTAACTAAATGACATTATCCTAAAGGGCTGGGTGCTTTTCTCCTGCTCGTGGAAAAACAGTCATTGTATATATTAGTTGGCTGTTGGCGGTGTTTTGACTTCGGTAGGACGCTGTTGCTGTTTAATCTATTGCCAACATTCACTTAGAGAAAACTAAAGCGGCCATAAATTTGTCAAGCATGTTGAGGAAAATCACAACACTCAAATGTGAGAAATGATTGCTCAGAGAGATGAAAATAACCCGACACCGAATAATGGAACGAAAATGAGACTAAGCTCAATCAACAAATAGATCAACATTTTCATAAATAAACAACAGTGAGGGTAAAGGGAAGCATGAAAAATACTGTTGAGATTACCGAGATCAGAAGCTGGTTTACATATATGTAAAGTCTTCAGTCATTTGTTAATCTCTTCTCTGACTTCATTACAAAACGTCTAGCGAACTGAAATTCCATTACAATGTCTAGAGAACTGAAATTCCGAGTCTCTTGAGGAGAAGTGCATGTGAACTTTTAGAGATAGGAAAAGAAAGATTCGCCTCAGCGCCTCTAATTCCACCGTAATTAGCCCGGTCACATACTCGGTTTTCCTGTTTCTGATTCTGGGTGCAATAATCTCAGATTGCGATTAAGAGAAATGACAACCTTTATTCATGTGTTCTGACATCCGCCCTGTACATGAACCACTTCATTTCTGATTCGTGAGTTTCCTCGTCTTGCTTGTATTTTTAGTTGTCTTTAAAAGAAAACTATTGCGTCGACTTTGTCTGTCCGCCCTCAGATCTGAAAATCTTCTGAGGCTAGAGGGCTGCAAATAGGCATGTTGATCATCCGCCCTCCAATCTTCAGACAAACCAAATTGCATCCCGATAGACTCAGTCGTGTTTATTTTATTTAAGGTTAAGATAGCCCTAATCATGCCTCTGGCGACGCTATAGGACAGGCCACCACCGGGACGTGGCTGAAAGTTTCAAGGGCCGCGGCTCATATAGAACACTCGATTGATTGCGCCGAAGCATTTTTTACTTGGTTGTTTTAACAACTATGTCAACTTCATAATGTATATTTATATTAAGGATGATATCCTGAGATAAAAGTACCAAGAACAACGCGTGAGTACCAACCAGGCTAGTAAAAGTCTCCAGCTTGTGAAGGTCAGTCGTCAGTCAGTGTTTAAGAACGTCATATGTTTGACTCATCATGAGTAGAAATTAAACCTTTGTGGAGATTTTCAGTTGACAACAGGAAGAAGCATCAAACGGATGATTCATTTTAGCTTTCAGTCTTTTTCAAAGACCTTTTATGTAACGGGGAAACTTAAGAAGTTTTGGTGAAATGACGGACACTTCTGTAAAATCAATTTCTTTAATGCGCTAAGGCAGTGTATTGCTCGATGTGCAATATGTTGTAGAAAAGATACGCTACATGTAGTGTGAATAACATTTGTTCTTCAGTCTCTCTTTGCACTGGAATTGGACAGTAGATATACTACGAGAGACGGAATAGTGTAGTTTAGAGAGCGTTGGTACTTTGCTTATGTTTCGATATGATGCAATGCGTTGGTGGTCATAAAGAGAAACTGCGAAGCTCGGCAAAAGAGTTGGAAAATGTTTGTACCAAGACAAAACTGAAAGCGAATTTTAGTAAGAATTAAGGCCTTGAAGGCGAAAAAAAGTCATGAAGATCGGGTACTGTATGTATCTTTGGAAGGAGGAAAGATGACTGCGAGGGATTGAATAGATATTTGGGGATAACTGTCGCGAATCATCGCTGGAAGTTTCGGAAAAGATGGGATATGGGAAGGGAAGCAACGACTCTTGGGACGGTGATGATGAAATTAGTAAGCTTACTCTAGATGAAATTAGTAAGCCTACTCTATAATGTCTTGTAGGAAAGCGTAGAATGAAGACCTGAATGAAAAGAGCGGAAGCTGTTAACAAAAATTGCTCTCAAAATATCTGAGGAGTCGAAAAGATGCGAGGTATCGATATGCAATTGTGGTAAATAAAAATTAGCATAATGGAAAGTAGGAGGTATTTTTCAATAATTTTGCAAATATATATATTATATATATAGAATTAATATTATATAATAATAATATATAGTATATATATGAATATCTATAATTTTTTAACAAATAAATATATATATTATATATATATATATATTATACTAGTATATCATATTAAATTTTATATATATATATATATGATATATATAATATTATATATATATTAAATATTATATATATAATATATATATATATATATATATACCATTATATATAAGATTTATAATATATTACATATAGTATATATATAATATAATATATATTATATTATATATTAATATATATATATATAGAATATAGAATCTACTGGTCACATTTTTTCCAGAAACATATGCAACTGTAATACCTACAATGCCCTCTGAACTTCATGAATTCTTTGCTCTTTTTTGGATACGCTTGTCACCACAAAGCCTGAAGATCCAAGTTCAAAAATTTCTTTGAACTTGGATCTTGAGGCTTTGTGGTGACAAGCGCATCCAAAAAAGAGCAAAGAATTCAAGAAGTTAAGAGGGCATTGTGGCTATTATAGTTGCATATATATATATATATACACATATCTATTATGAATATTTAATATATATATATATAAATTATTATAATATTATAATATATGGTTAATAACACTAAGAACTATATATAGATATGTATATTTGTATATATAGGTATGTATAAAACACATGCACACATAGTATATATATATATATATATAATATATATATATTATATATATATATATATATATATATATATATGTGTTGTGTGTGTGTGTGTGTGTGTTGTGTGTGTGTGTGTGTATATGATAATGAATGTAATTCTTGCAAAGAGAAAGACGAGTACGCCTTCATTAAATAAAAAAATTGTACTGTGTGAAGTGACAAGGGACAACGGGAAAATAAGAAGGAAATAAGACCATTACACAGAAAACTGTTCTTGATGCCCAGTGAACATTATTGGTAGAGCTTAGAATGAAGAAGAGAGTGTTTTTGTTAATATTAAGTCTGCTAGATGAACAGAAAAAAAGAAGGAAATTTCCTGAGCAATAAAAAATGAATCGTACTCGTTATTAAAAGGGTCACACAAATGTGTGATTTTTGGCCTAGTTTCTAAGAAAAGTTTCCATTTCTCACTGAATCAGTATGCCCGGAAGAGCTCAATCAAAAGAGCATCGCCTGTGGGACCGCCATCATTTCATGAAGTCAAGCTGTAAGAAAATGATTAATGTGGCCATGATCCCAAACGACCGGGATGTTGATATTTACGGCGAGAGTTCAAAGCCCTGATGGCTGATGACGCAACCATGTGCTTGTGAGGATGCAAGCACAGATTGACGCGATTCATGAAAAGTGCCTCTGCATCAAGGCACAAAATCGCCAAGTCTTGCTGGACCGACTGACGTATGCCACGTCATCAGCCGCCTTCATTAACAACAAGCTTTAACACTACACTAATGGGCTCTTTTATAACGGTGGCTGCCCATTATTGCAAATCACAGATGTCTCCTGCGTGTGCATTTTATACGTTAACTTCAAAACAGATTTAGATAAATTTAGCAGTTTCTTCTTAAAACACATTATATATATATATGTATATATATATATATTACTATATATATATATCTTATATATTATATATATATATAATATATATATGTACATATATATATATATAGATAAATATATATATAGATATATATAATATTAAATATAATGCATGGGTAACTGGCATAAATTTACTGATGGTGATTTTATATTTTCGCGATTTTTTAATTGGTTACTTCCTAGTTACGGAAACAATTAGTAGTACAATTTCCCCATTAGATATTGAAACTAAATTGAATTGCCTGTTATGAAACTCAGAGACAAAGTGTGAAACAACAGCTACATTATTCTATTTTCGAACCAATCCGTCGTGGCGGCGCAGTAGGGAAGGAGGGATGGTCGGGCAATAATGCGTCGTCGTCCGAACTCTTTCTAAACCCTCATCAGTAAAGGTCACCCTCCATATTTTCTCTCATCACTTTCCAAAAACTCACACTCGGCCCCCTCCCACCCATACCTTCCCCTACCTGCTCTCTCTCTCTCTCTCTCACCTGTTATTTATTGCTTGTCGAAGCTGACAGTTCGAGAAAATATCTTATAGGATCCTTATGATTGAACTGGAACCTTCGGGTGAAGAATAAGATATCTTTACACGCACTGTATGTGTAAAACGTTGTACAATACAGTTTGTACATCAGTATTCTTATTCCTGTTTCGAGTGTTTTGTTTTCGTTTTCTTTAGAACAAATTTCCTGGTGAATTTTTTTAGTATTAGTTAACTTATGATATGCAAAACAGAAATTTTGCAAAGAATAGGGAATAGTTTTGAGAGTTAATATAACTGCATGTAGTGTGTGTGTGTATGTGTGTGTGAGAGAGAGAGAGAGAGAGAGAGAGAGAGAGAGAGAGAGAGAGAGAGAGAGAGAGAGAGAGAGAGCAAGTATAGCAAACTATTAAATAGGTAAAATAGACTTTCAGGAAGCAAAGACGAAATGCCGGATTATTCAGAAGTGAGTAGCTGTATCTTTTCAACTTACGTGGAATTTTTGTTTTCTAGAGAAATGGCAACGTTTGTGGTGTGTAATGTTATATGTTTTAATGGTTTAATTTCCATTAGCGTAACTTTCCCTATGACATCTTTCGGATTCCGTAATTGACCACCATAGAAAATGAGCTCTCCTCATCATTGTTTTAAGCGAGCAGGTGGCGTTGGCTTCTCATCCCTGACCCTTCGCCGCCCCGACGGAATGATTTGACTTTCGTCTTCGAGGATATGGCTTCCTTTATTCTTTCACTGACTTCCTTCTGTCCGATAATCCTAGAGAATGAGTTAGTCTCCATCATGACCGCTTTTCACCTCACTGAGTAGCCTCATGATATGAAGGAATTCCGACCCTCCAATACCTTTGTCGCTGCTCCTTAACCTGGCGTCTACCCGACCTCTGACCCTGCCAGTCTCTTCAGACAAGAAACATTTTGTAGCTCCGGGCAACGAGCCCATATGAAAGACTTAGTAAATTGGTGGACTCCCGAAGGCAGAGCGACATTCCAATGTCTCAATAAATATCTAGATGCGTCAGCTTTGACTCCCCCCCCCCCCCCCCCCCCCCCCCCCCACCCGCCAAAGAATATTTCGTGACCGAACTCCATTGACTATGAATTGCATTAGGAATCACAGCATAGGTATCCAGCTACTGCTGGAATGAAATTTAATTGAGGGCAGCAGTTCTTGAACGTTAGATGATGTTTATCCTGATCTGTGTGTCGGCCAGACTGTGCCCAAGTCACCATTTTATCAGCTCGCCCACTACACTATGCTCTGAAATATTGCATACTTCACTGCGCCTGTCCCTTGTCTCCTTTGAGGATGATGAATTCTGTTGTGCGGAAGATAGATGGGTGACTGAGCCTCTGTCTGAGCAATGAAAGAGTCCCAATGTACATTGGGCCTAGCAGCCAAAGTTTTGTCAGTGTTTTCCGACGGGTGATGATAGCTACAAAGGGCTCTTCTTTTCAGCTTCGGTGCCTCGTAAATCATCGTGCAGTCGGAATTCCTGTTTGATGCATCAAAAGCGTCAGCGCCTGGACAATATGTTTTTGTTATCATTCTCGTCTTTGTTATCTTTATCAACCTAAAAATAAGAAACCTCGATTTTAAATGCCTTGTTCTTTTTGCAGTTATCACGTTTCTATGTGGGACAGTAACATAAGATTATTTCTTATTATCATATCCTGTGTTCATTAGAGGAGCGAGATGTTAACCTGGCTGGTCACAAATGTCTCATTTTCAAAAATAGCCTCTCACAGAATAGACATAGATGCCTAATCTTAATTTTAGATATCATTGTGATCTTCATATTTCAGTAGTGAACTATTTTAACAGTAGTAGTTGATATAATATATATATATCTATGTATATTATATATATATGTATATTATATATATACATCTATATATATACATATATATTATATATATATATATATATATATATATTATATATATATATATAATATATATATATATATATATATATATATAATATTATCTGAAAATATTGTGGATTGATTTTCAACCTGAGTGTATTTTAAATAAATAACCTTTGCAATACTAACATCAGTGGCGTGATCGGTATGGTCTTGACCTGCCACCTCGGTGGCCGCGAGTTCGATTCTTGGGCATTCCATTGAGGAGTTAGATATGTGTATTTCTGGTGATAGAAGTTCACTCTCGACGTGGTTCGGAAGTTACGTAAAGCCGTTGGTCCCGTTGCTGAAAAACCACTGGTTCCATGCAACGTCAAAACACCATACAAACAAACAAACAAAAATACTAACATCCAGGAAAGTCAGACTTATGAGGTGTATGATGAGTGTGCAATGAGGGATGAAGTCAGCATTTACGGTATAATGATTGCATTCCTTGATAAATAAATGTATGTGGAACGAGACGAGTGAAGAAGACATGGCCATGTGAAATGCCACATATACTAATAAAGTACTCATTCACAAACAGAAAACTGATCAGTATAGAACAGCCTGAAAGTTCTTTAGAACAGCCGGTATTTCTGCCAGTTGAGAACTCTAACGACTCTTCTAGAAATATCAGGATTTTCTGTAGTTACTCATGAATATCGATTAATTGTCTGTTGGTAACGAGTCCTCAAGTCTTTTAGTAAATCGTTGTTATAAAATGATTGTCAAAATCGCTATTGCTTTCCCTGTGGCATCGTAAAGTTACTTGTTTTGCCAAGGTTCTACTTAGCATTATTAGTACAACAGAGTAGCTGTATTTAACTTCTTTGCAACTTACAGATAATTTGGTGCGTGTAAGGTCTCGCTCGAAGAAGAAACTTTCATAATTTTATTTTCATCTTTATATGTATTTCATTTCTGCATATCATTATTTCCTTTCTTCTTTCGCTTTTGGAGGTGGCATATGAACATTAGTTGATATATTTTAGTAAAAACATTATTTTAGTCAAAAGATTATTTCCTTCGCTCTCAGAATTCTTTTTATCATTACCTACATTGCCAGGTATTTTGCATATGGTTAAAGTTCGATACTTGTTGAGATCGACAGTATGAAATCTGTCTGAAACAACGAGTCATGAAAATATCCGGAAAGAGAGAACTGTGAGCAGAGGTCAGTCTAAATCTCCGTGAGAGTTACTGGAGTAATTGTGATTACTCTGAGCCACAGATAAGGGATGGCCAGAAGAAAGATTATCATAAATCAAATGACTGGCAAAAATGAATGTCACATGTGGAAGACCAACATATAAGGCTAATGTAAAAATTCTACCAGTTGAATAACATAAAAGAACAAATGTCTAAGTCAGTAACCTGACGTAAAAGACTGCCATGTGCCGGT
>NC_061088.1:54117020-54179520 GCF_015104395.2 Macrobrachium nipponense
ATAATTTTGATGTCGTGATTAGGAAGCCCTTAGTTTTAAACATTTACTGAAAATGGGCCTAAACTTCTGATGAGGTAATACGAAACATTCCTTTGTTTGCTTCTTCAGAGCCATGATTGTGTAATTGGGGAAATCTGCTGATGGCGAGTTGACGTGTTTGGAATATTTCGTGAAAGTTTATTGATAATGTTCCCTCACCAGCTAAAGTATGCACATTCTTTCTGATAAATATGCACATTTCTTGTGCTATTTAGCGTGAAGAAGTTATACAGAGAATTGTGCATGAAAGATAATTTTTAGATATGCCTGAATTAAAAGGATAGAATAAAACTTTGGGACTGTATGTACTTTTACATTTAGGAAAATGGATGTTTATTGTCCAGATATATAAATGGTTGTCTGCGGCACTCAACGATCACCATGCCAGAAGAGATTCATGATCTCCCTAAATTCACTGCTCCAGAAAAAAAAAACAACAACATTGAATCTCAAGTTACATCACGTTGAATTTTGACTTTGGTCAGATAAGGCACATTTCACCTTTGGAAATTTTTGTATCGTCTAAAACTACGAATTCTGAGCAATCTGATACTCTTTCCGCTTTTGGACACGAGCTAACACTTTTCAACGGCTTAAGCATCATCGCTTAAAGTTTTAATGTTTCTTCGAAACTACAGGAAACGAAACCTTAACCAGTAGGTAAATCGCCTGTGCTTTGTAATAACATATCAAGAAGGTGGTGGGCTAATGAAATTATATTAAAATTCTGTTTCAAGTTAACATGTTTATGTAGGAATCGTATATGACTGTCGAAGATTTTTGTGACATCTTGACCCGAAAACTGGTAAATATCATAATCACGTGGATCCATTAATTAGGGGAACAGTGTACCGACTTGGCAAATTTAATGAAAGTAGGAGAGTGTGATAATAATAATAATAATAATAATAATAATAATAATAATAATAATAATAATACAGACTAAAACTTGTTACAGTTTTCATTTGAAGATGGAAAAAGAAACCTACAAGGTTACTGAGTATAAATTGTTTATTTGTAAGTATTCACATAGTATTTTATTTAAAACTCAGTACTTTCAGGCCCTTTTTCAAGAGATGTGAAAGTGATTAGACTGGGTCAGGGCCCAGCAGTCTTCTGGAATTTCTTCTTGTTGAGCTGCCATTCATGCGATGACTGTCCTGGGTCCCATTCTCTTGAGAGTTGTTCATCCCATCCGGTATTTCTGATATCCTGATCTGATGGTCAATGGGATTATCCCTAGTGGAAGGTGAGTGGTCTCCATCGGTCTGTTGGGCAGAAGCCCTAATCTCCAACAGATCAATGGTGACCACTCACTTACCGCAAGGCATAATCCCATTGACCATCAGCTCAGGATATCAGAGCGACAAGAGGGGATTAACAACTTTCATGAGAATGGAAACTAGGATAGTCATCACATAAATGACAGCACAACGAGAAGTTCCAGAAGACTGCTGGGCCTTGATCATGAAAAAAAAAAAAAGCCACTGCAGGTACTCGAGTTTTAAGTAAGATACTTTGTTAATACTTACAAGTAAACAAGTTATACTCAGTAACCTTTTGGGTTTATATTTTCAATAATAATCATACGGATTGTAAACAATGACACCATTGCGATGGCAAATTTTATCATCCAAAGATACACAAACTATATTTGTGTATTGTTATCCAAAAAAAGTGTCTGTAACGTGGATTTTTATTTTATTCATATTCATTCACTGACAGTATGTAAAGTTTTCACTGCAGATAATACAACGTACAAAGAATAGATAGATGCCTGGAGCTAAGACTTGTTAGAAGAGACACTGAATTTCATACTTTCTATATTTTAGCTTGAATGCAACTGGCTGCATACAGAACATAAGAAATGGGAATGATACATTTCTATAAAATGTGATTTATTATTATTATTATTATTAGTTCCGTTGCCTTTTGTCATCGTCTTTAATGACCGTGTCATTTATCATTAACACTGGGTCACTTATCACTATAACTCCTTAATGATGAATATATAGAAAACTGAGACTCTTAAGTCGGTAGATCAGACTGATGAAAGAAAAAAAAAATTATTAGAGCTGCGAGGTGAAATGACTTTTATGCTCACTAACTGTTAGACAGTAATGAATGAAAATCCATCGTTCAACAATAGAAATTGTGCTTCTTTAACGAAATTTAATCATAACGGTGTTTCGATTAATATTTTTTTCTGAAAACGGCCCAGCGTATATACAAAATAACGATGGATTTTGACATGTGATAACATTCGGTACCTAAATCTTAAGATGAACTTTGAAATACAATAGATGCCAAAGCGCCACAGTGCCGTGGTTGGTTTGGTCTTAGACTACCACCTCGGTGGCCGAGAGTTCGATTCTCAGGCATTCGACAGAATTCCCTTTCACACTATGCGATTTAAAACCGCCTCCGCCAGCGGATCGGCACCGCGCTTACAAGTCGACTGATAAACCTAATGGAGCCTTTCACACTATAGCGGCGCGGAGTTTTTGCCGTCGCGGTGCCGCTTTGCATGAGATTTGTCCCACTGGCTGGAAGAGGTGCCACTCCCGTTGGCAGTTGTGGTTGGCCATCATGTTCAATGCGCGTCTTCACACCAGGCGGTTTTTTTTCCGCCTTTACAAGCGGTGAGCATTAGTAGTTCACTGCTTTTCATCGTGAAAATATATCAGTTATATGGATATGGATCAAGATATTGATATAGAGCTTCTCATTTCTTTAGTTAAAACGAAACCGGTTTTATGGGATAAAAGTAAGGAGTATAAAAGTCGTAACTTGTTACATCTAGAACAGGTGCAAAACTGCGAAAAAAGTACATATTCAATGACCAACTCAACTTCTTGAAGAAAATTGCAAATTAGAGAGAAACAAAAGAAAGTTTCTCAGCCGAGGATAGAGAAAACAATGAAACTGATAGTGATCAGCATCGCGATTCATCTGCAGTAAAGGAAAAAAAAGACTTCCACGAACTGGTTGAGTTAAAACAAAAAAGCAAAAGGTTGACGATGTCGAGCAACGAATAATCAAAGTACTGGAAACTACAGGAAATCGTCACCTTTCTGTTTATAAAGGTATTATTCCTGCACTAGATCAATTAAGTGAAGCAGAAACTCTCCAATTTCAAATGGGTGTTTTGATTGTACTGCAAAACATACAGAATTCTCGAGCCTTTTCACAACCTTTCCATTCATACCCACAACATGTGCACTGCCCTATGCTTATGATGTAAACCACACCACAAGATATCGTGTAGCACCCACCACTTGCGACTGCGATGCTTGTCGGACCAAGCTTCTATGCCAGCACAGATGCACATGCAAACGCTGAAGATAGCAGTGGGAATCGAACGTTTCTAGATAACCAGTCGACTTCTCCAAATTCGTAGATGTCAGAAAATCACCATATTGATTTTTCATTAACATCTTAATTTTACAAGAATAATGGGTCATTAATCCAGTTACGTTTCTACATTATTTTGCATGTCCTTCTTAGTTATCTTTGAATATAATTAATCATGCTTGAGTCAACCTTGAATTATCCTTTTTAATTTTCATACTTGTGTGTGTGTGTGTGTGTACGATAAAGAGCCTCAAATAATATGGTAATATACACTATGTTACTGTTTACCTGATGGTAACTGCCAATCTTTGTGCAGGTGAAAAAGAGTCCCTGAATTTTGTATTTTCTCGAAGGAGCGTGTCATGCAAGCGGGCCAGAGCTTCTTCAAATGTTTCTTTAGACATTCTAAAGTTATTAAAAAAATTATTGTTATCCTTCTTCAGTTCTCCAAAGAGAGTAGCAAATGCGCCATGCATGTCTCTTTGGGCATTTAGTGGGTGCACCCAGTGGATTCTTGATCGTTTCTCCTTTCCTCTCTTAAATATAATAGATAAAGGCACAACAGGTCCTTCCTCTTATCCATCTTGCACCACTACTGCATACTATTTTCAAGATTTAAGACAAATTGGTCTCTGTAGACGGCGACTACGCAAATGAGCGATGTCGACCGCAGTACCTGCGGCGCGGAGACCGCCTCTAGTGCGGAAAAAATCGCAGTGTGAAAGGAGCATGAGGCGTCAGAGATGTGTATTTCTGGTGATAGAAGTTCACTCTCGACGTGGTTCGGAAGTCACGTCAAGCCGTTGGTCCCGTTGCTGAATAACGACTGGTTCCATGCAACGTCAAAACACCATACAAACAAACAAACAAACAAACAATAAAATAGATGCTAGATGCCTAAAATTAGGATATTAACATGACACTGACTAGTAGTTACCTCAATTAAGAATGATTTGTGAAATACAGTTAGCAGTTAATTAGGATGAATTTCAAAATACAGCAATTATTAGTACTCAAATTAAGATGACTTTTGAAATTCAATGCCTGTTAGGTACCTAAAATTTAGATGAATTTCGAGATCCAATAACCGTTAGGAGCTGCCTATGATTAGGATGATTTCCTAAATTCAATTATTGTCAGATACCTCAAATTTGGATGAATATTAAAATTCAACAACCGTAAGGGACATACAGTTAGTATGAATTTCGAAATTTAATAACCGTTAGGGGCCCACAATTAGGATGAATTTCGACATTGAATAATCGTTAGGGACCCACAATTAGGATGAATTTCAAAATTTAATAACCATTAGAAACCCACAATTAGGATGAATTTCGAAATTTAATAACCGTTAGGAACCCACAATTAGGATGAATTTAATAACCGTTAGGGACCCACAATTAGGATGAATTTCAAAATTTAATAACCATTAGAAACCCACAATTAGCAATAAGGATGAATTTCGAAATTTAATGATCGTTAGGGACCCACAATTAGAACGAATTTCGAAATTCAATAAACGTCAGGGACCCACAATTAGGATGAATTTGGAAATTCATCAGCCGTTAGGGACCTACAATTAGGACGAACCTCGAAATTGTAATCGTTAGCCACCTAAAATTAGGATGAACTTTGAAATACAATACGCAGTAGATCCTAAAAAATAATCAGGTGACATCACGTTGATTTTGGTACCATATTTACGGCAAAGAGAAAAATATGACGTACCATTGCTTGTGATTACACTTCTAACAATTGATACTGGAAAATAGCCTTTGTTCATCTTTTCAAACTTGACTTATACATTTCACTAACACCACTTGCAATATAACACATTTTAGGAGCTTAATCTGATCATTGCAACACTCTCTCAGTGGCCCAGAGATCGCAGGAAGTTGAGTAAACTCAGAAAACCCGCCCAGGAAAGCTGATACACCCATGGTGGTTACAAGGCTGGCAAATTAGGAAGCCCGGCACACTAGGTTAGCTCCCCTGTATTCTAAATCAAGCTTTACTGAAGCTTGCAACAAACATTAGGCCTAGCGGTCTGGTACGAGGAGCATTGGGCCATGAATAAACCAACAGTCTTAATTTCTAATATATTTTACTGTTGCTGAAGCAGGGTGGAACCTTGAAGTCAACACATGGGTGTCGTTTTTTTTTTCTTCTTTTTATTTATTTTTTTTCTTGCTTTCAATTATTTGCAGAAAATCAGGTTCAGTAGTTTAAGCAGCTCTCAATTGATCTTTCTCGGGTTTGCAGTTTCTAACCGAGCCCTTTTGAATTGAGTCATCACTGGGGCTGAGAGAGAGAGAGAGAGAGAGAGAGAGAGAGAGAGAGAGAGAGAGAAGGTGCACATGCTTTTAGTCATATTGCCGATCTGTTTGAGAAAGAAATCATTGTAACACAGTATTAACCTATTCATCAATTGAGGGGAAATGCTAAATCTAGACTCCCCAATCTGTCCACTTTCGTCGTTCACCTTCATATATCCGGATATCTCCCGTCTTCTCGGACGTTAGAATAGATACGCAGTGCTCAATATGAGGAATTTGTCGTTAATTGTGATTGTGTTAGCAAAGAAACTTTTATCCTTCCTTATTTCTTTATATAAGCACGTCAAAATTTTTGGGAAGTCATTGAGGTATAAGATCTGACTCTTTTGTAATGCTTAATCAATACGTCTTCAATTCAAGGACAAGACCACCTGGAAACTAATGCCCTTTGCTAGTTCAGGTCCGAAGAACACCATAAAAGAGGATAAACAGGAAGAAGGTTGTGCCTCAACCGCGAGGAAAGCAATGGACCCTTGAAGGAAGACAGGATATCATAGTCAGGAATAACAAAAGGAGAAAATGAATTCCAGTACTTTTGGCAGTAGAAGAAACAGAAAACCATTGAATAATGAAATCCAGGGATTGGCGATTTCCTCAGAGTAAATTTGAAACTTGATACCCTGGTGGGTGTTATGAGGCTGCCTGGGATGAGGATGATTACAGTACCTTAAGTTTTAATCCTCCCCATTTTTAACAGAAGATATAACCATTTGAGCAGTGTCAGCTCACAATGACAATTCAGAAACAACCTGAATGCCAGAAATATTGATATAACTAAAAGGTTAATTTAGATATCTATAAGAAATTAAAGAATTATATGGAAAGGAGATGGGAAACCAGGAAGAAGTTATATCTCAGTTGGTTTTGCTTGGAATTCACAGTGTGGGGATCCTGTGTTCAAGCCTTGCACATGGCATGATAAGTTCCACTAACAGGTGTATCTCCTGAACCATCAGCAGCATTGTCTGCTTCTCCCTGGCTTGGATGGATAGGGGGATGGGCACGGATCAGATTGCTTTGGTTCAGTCTCTAGGACATTGAGCAGCAGTGCAGTGGCCTGTTCTATTCCTTCTACTACCCATCAAGAACCTTAAATCTTTCAAAACTGTCTTGGAGTGGCTGAATCCAAGTCTACAGGGTATGGTAAACAGAAGAGGATTGGTTATTCAATGAAGAAGAAATATGGAGGAATGAATCATCGGCAGAAACATGGATAAGAGATTTGGGAACCTGAAGGTAACTATCAAAGAAGAGGAATGAGTAGATGAAAGAGGAGAACTATGACACACCCCACTGTAGATGGGGGTAGGAGCAGACTTTGCACCATCAGCAACAAAAAAAAACGGAGTAGCTTGATAAAAAGCGGGGGAAAAGATTATATTGAATGGCATAAAGTCATAAGCAAGGGACCAGGATAACAGATTCTTATACTCGACCATATCCAGGGCAGCAACAAATAATTCTCTGAAGACATGTTGAGATGATGACCAAGTATTACAGAAAAAGATTAACCCGTCACCAGTAGATCTTGTCTTGTAGATCCTTTGGGATCTAAAAAAGAGAGCTGGATTTAAGTTTGAAGAATGCAAGAGCTGAATAATGTATGAAATACTTCAACAAAAGTAAATGTGAAGGCAGTAGGACAGGAGTTGAAAGGATTAAAGTGCTCACTCTTCTTAGGGGCTGGCTGGAAGGTTAAACGGAAGATTTCATAATTACATCACACGAAAAAACTGACAAATAGCATAGCAGCTGGCTCAACCCGAAAATATCTTGAGGAATCAGGTAGTAATGCAACTTGGACCAAATGCGCTGCCTGTCTTTAAAGAAGCAAGAACATAATGGACAGAGAATATTAGTGTTGTGGATCTCGGAACTGTTGAGAGAAGAGGTAGCTGAAGGAAGTAGTCTTTTCACTATTCAATCAAAATAAACGGGGGTTGGAGAAGTTGTTCAGACGCTGTTGGCTAAGGGCCAGTAATTTTTTTTTTTTTTATTTGGCTATAAGAGCAATGTGTTTGATTTCCTTCAGGTACTGTACAAGAACTTCACTGCATTCAAAGTACAATAGAATATTGATTATTAGCAGATACAAAAGAGAGTTGAGTAGCAACACAAGGAAAGGCTACATTTGGAAAAAAGAAGAGGGAAGACTGCCTCAGTTACGAAGGTTAAAACCACACCGACTTTAAAAAGGAGTAATGTCAGAATTTTGGTTATCAAAGCAGCAATGTACCATGGGAAAGTCAAAGATGAAAACATAAATGCCAACCTGCTCAGAACCCAAAGTATTAGAGCTGGCATTGTTTGGAGGGGATGAAGGGGGTGGGAGTTTGGAAATAAGACATTGATCTGAAATCCACGAGAGGAAGAGATTTTATAGTAGCTATGAGTACCTAACGCTAAGAAGAAATCAAGAATGATGGATACATGGTAATGATGATGATGGATATGTGTAGGGCATTGAATATTTTGTTCAATATCTCTGAAAGAGAAACAAAATGTGTAAAGGCTCATGGAAACAAATAAGATACTTTAAAAAAGAGGCAATGTTGTTAGGATTAGGAAAACAAAGTTAGAAGCAGAGAACAATAATAAAAGTTAGAAGAATTTGTTAAGGAAATGTCCTCATAAAGAGATGTTGATGTTATATTAAACACAGAATCTGCCTTTGTAATGAAAATACAACCAAAGATTATTGTGAAATATTTGCAAAATATCAAGGAAAGCATCTACCAACAACAAGTTTTGGAGAGAGGAGCACTTTTGGGGAGGTTAATGCCAAGTAGTGTTTTGTAGAGGAAGTTTGGAGGTCAGGCAACGAATGTTAGATAAAAGAAGCCGGCCTATTGTGATCTAAGAGGGCGTGGGTACTGCTGCTGGATGAAGCCATCTTTTTGCCATTGGTAGACTGAAAGCCATCTTCTGAGACTGTTCATCTAAGGATGCCAGATATTGCGGGGGGTGGGGCTGGGGGCGGGGGGGCGGGGTGTGGGGCGAATTGGAGATGGGTAGGGATATATTTCCAATTATTTCTTATTGTAATACCCGTTTACAAGTCATTACAATGAGGGAGAAATGGTGTGGGTGTTTGTGTTGCCCAGTGTGTAGGGAGAGGTGGGGAGGAATAAAGAAAATGCAGGACTACTTACTGTATGTAAGCAAAGGCTTCGGGTATTTGTATCGAGAGAGCAGAGAGTTCTTTGTTAAGATGTGCTCATTTATCCAAGAAAATTTTCATTTTTGCATTTCGATTGGCTATGATAAATCTCGTATAACCAAATGCAAGTGATTTTCATTCAACACTTTTCTTCATAATTCAGCTTACTGTATTCTGACAGAAATTTGTTATTCAAGTTCTTTATGTAGAGGCTTCTCGTTGACTGAGCCATCGTTCCTGACTGACTACCCATTATTTATAATGCTTCTTTTTCTGCATGCACTTATGCTTTGGCTATAAAAGGTTGAGACTCGAAGGTGATTAGCAATGCTGCCATATTTTCTTAAACCCGTTCAAACGTTTCAGGAAAAGGGGTGATTATTTGGTAGATTTGGCATTTTTTTAAAGCGGCGCTGCTATTTCCTCGTTCATGGATGATTAATTAAGTGAAATGACCCTGGTCACGGGAGTAAGAGGATTGTCTGTCACCTCCCTCCATTCGTTAGTACAAAAACAAAACAAAACGATCAAAACATTGTACTTGGAGAGCCCCCCCACTGCAGCATAAACTAAAATTGATATGGACAAAAACAAAATTAATTCAGAACTGGTATTTATTTAAGTTTCTCTCTGAGTATTTAATATTTTGTGTGGCCTCCATCTGCCTGTACCACAGCCTGCATTCTTAAGGGGTATGATTTCAGCAAATTGCAAAAAAGCTAAGACTCAAACTCCATTTCCCTGAGCACTTTGGTCACCTCTCTTCGCAGATCGTTGAGGCTCGGTATACCATCATAGATCACTGTGCATGCTTCAACACGATCCTTTAAGAAACTACCAATGTTTTCACACACATTAAGGTCAGGGGGGGAGCTACCTGGAAATTCACTTGATTAGAAGAAATCGATACCACTATTTCGCAGTAGCTCCTGTGTCTGAAGAGCCTTGAAACATGGTGCCTTATCATGCAAAAATGTGACTTCTTCAACAGATAACACATTTTCAGGATCTTTGAGGAAAGGAAATACTCCACCAGTAAGCAGTTTCTCTAAAGTATTCACTATTCCATGACTGTCATTTTTCTTTGATGATCCACATTAACTGTTTGGCTGTGAAACAGAAAAATTCCCAAACATTCAGGAAATTTCACAGCTTGGCGATAGTGCATGTCATCGCAGATATCATCCAACTTTGCAGCCCAAATGATGTCATTTTTATGATTTGGCTTCCTGACTGTGTAAATGAAGAATTCATCTGATGCAGCAACATGGAGAAAGTCAGCTTCATCTCAATCTCTAAGAAATGAACCACAAAACCATGCACGGTCTTTCCTGTTGCTGAGTGATGTTGGGCTTGCTGATAACATGAAATGGCTTGATACCAGATTTTTTCAAGTCACGATATACAGCACCATAACTTCTCCTCTTTCCCCTTTTTGTTTCTAATTCAAGTGCCAATTTACGTAAAGACTTTCTTGGTCTACCCACTGCCTCAGCTATGATGTCTTTAGACTCCTGAGAAAGGACTTCAGTCCTTCCAAGATTATCACTCTTTTTGTGATGACAGTCATATGGATTTCTGTTCCAGTTTCTTTTAACAAAGGATTCATCTCTTTTAATATATTTAGCTTTCCAGCTATGATGCCTCAGCTATGATGTCTTTTGACTCCTGAGAAAGGACTTAGTCCTTCCAAGATTATCACGCTTTTTGTGATGACAGTCATGTGGATTTTTGTTCCAGTTTCTTTTAACAAAGGATTCATCTCTTTTATTATATTTAGCTATCCAGGAACGTGAAATGAAGGATGCGCCAGCATCCGTGGCCTCTCTGAAGGTTATAGCTCGGATTCAGTCAATCCATCTGATTTCCTATGAGTCGTTAGCCATGGCTGTATCTAACTCCGTCACTCAGTCTGAAAATACAAAAAATGTAAAATGAATAATAGCTTAATAGAAACTTAAGATAATGTACTTGGAGATCGGCAATAGCAGAAAACTTCATAACTTTTCATTTGTTCTGTGGAGGGGGGCTTCTAATTTCGAAACACCCGGTATATACCTATATGTATATATATACTATAATGCATACACTTGCATGCATTACGTAAAAAACGAAATTACTTATAAGTGAAGCCATTCAGGTGGACTGTACTCTCAAATATGTACATTCTCAGGATCAACCTTAACCTGGAGGTTAATCTTGAAAGAGCCTCCTTTGGCAAGATGGGATACGTGTCATCGCCGCTAATTTTAGGAAAGTCTCGACCTTTCGTAGCTGGAGTGTAGGATGCCCTTGTTATATGTAATGCCACATATATGGTTTCAGAATGTATTATATCATTCATTTCATTACTACGTAGACATACTCTGACTCGGTTACACTGAAGCATAAGAGCATATATATATATATATATATATATATATATATATATATATATATATATATATATATATATATATAAAGGTGATGCCACGGAGGAAAATGAAAAAAAGGAGAGCTGCCGAAATCTTTTGGTCTTAACGACCCTTTACTATAGGCAAGAGCGTTGCCTATAGTAAAGACCGATAGGTCTGGGCAGTTCTCGTGTTTTCATTTTCATCTGCGGCATTACCTTTATTTATACATAGCATCACGTTTTATATATTTCGTAATCAAGTTATTCATGTATGTATGTATGTAAGTGTTTATATATAGTATATATTGCTACGTTTATAGATCTCTTCGTCTACCCAGTAATTAATTCATTATTTTGCTTTGT
Source organism: Macrobrachium nipponense (assembly GCF_015104395.2). NCBI lineage: Eukaryota > Metazoa > Arthropoda > Malacostraca > Decapoda > Palaemonidae > Macrobrachium > Macrobrachium nipponense. Next base: position 54,128,668 of record NC_061088.1, read on the forward strand.
AAAACGGCAGCCATAGTCCTCTAATTATCAGCTGATTTTAGGCGGGAAACCAAACCACGCCAGCCAGGGATAGGGAATTTCCCGTGAGAAGGGAGAATATAGTCTTTTGCCAGCTTTAGGGACGTATCTCAAAGGGAAGGATGTAGGCAGACTGGTACTTCTTAGGCCTATATCTTAAGCTCTTTTTCCTGTGAACCCTCTGCTGGCTGTATGTTCAGTTTTTAGGATTTGCCCTGCTCGTGGGGGGTTAAGCTGACCCTCAACACCCAGGCAAGACACCTGCGATTTTCCCCAGTCGTCTCCAGATGTGACCTCGGACGGATGTCCAGCCAGCCAGCCTCCCAAACTTAAGCCTAACGGCGTACTGGCACGCCAAGAGACCCAGACCTGGGACAATGCCAGGCCGCATTTTCTACAAAGATCCACTGAACACGGCATCCAGGTACGTCTTGTGAAACAGCATATTGCCAGTCCCTTACATCCTATTATCTATTTGATCCCAATTCTCCCAATTCAAACTTCTAAACCAAAAAGAACTCATCCCTTTGTTTCCTCTCACTGCCTCATGGCCGCATGCTTCCCCTTGTGTGATCGTCCCAGACAAATGAAGTCATTGCATACCTCAGTGAAACATTAGAGTTCCTTTTCCCCAGTGTTAGAGAACTGAATAAATTGTATTTGAGCAAGAAGTCATTTTTTCTTTTATCTTGTTTAATCTGGGATCCTTTTCCAGATTCCCTGAGTCACGTGTCAAGTCTCTCCGCCCGCAAGTGTTGCATTACCAGCTTTTACGAATTCCATTTTGTGCCAGCTATCATTCACTTGAGAGATATTATTAGTCCATGTGGGGACCAGTTGCATTTACCTAACCTTTGGCTGTTAAGCAGCCTCGTGTAAATAATAGCTGTAAAGTACTTAGCTGAGTTTCTGGCGACCTTTCCTCTAGAGTAAATTATCACTATAAATCCTTTTACGGTAAGTTCCAGTAAATTTCCTTTATTTTCCCTCAACTATTTCTGTTTACGTATCGGAGTTCTTTCAAGGCCAGGCTCATACGTAAAAATGGCGACCTTGCCAGGATTCGAACCTAGCTTGCTTAAAAAAAGCTTGTAAATCGCGTTATCCCTTGTAAAACGAATGTAAATGTTTTTCAAAGAGCAAAAAAACAAAGCACTTGCAGCGGAAGACACACTGGCTCACGGTAAGGTATACCATTCATTTAATATGATTATTTTATAACAAATGTTAGCTTAAAGTACGTTTAAGTATTTTTATTATGAAGTGTTTTAAATAAGTGTTAAGTGAGAAATAATATTATATTGTGACGGCCAGAGCGCCGAGCGAATTCTGTTATTTTGTAAATCGCATTGTCTTCAACTGACGAGACAGAGCACGTGTGCAGATAGATGCCAGAAAGTACTAGATCAAACTAGGAAGTGCTTTGCCAGGGTTTATTGTTGTGTAAGAAAGCCTAGCTAGTTAGGAGTGTTCTACTAATAGTTACAGCGAAAGAAGTGTACAATTCTTTTGTCTGTGATAAGTTAGGGGAATTCATTGTAATGTAGGTTTCATTCCAAGTGTTGGTAACCGTTCAAGCTAGCCAGCTCTCGTCAGCTGGATGCAGGCGCTCTCTCAAGCCTGCCGCCAACCTTCGGTCTCACAAAGCGCAGCCATGTTTTTTATCCCTTTAAGCATTATCTCAACGATTTAAGCAAAGTAACGTAAGTCTTGAAAGTTTAACGTAAATAATATCAATCCTCCTACTAGTATCTATCGTTCTGCCAGAGAAATTAACGTAATTCGCCTTGAATAAGAAATTAGAATTTCGTGTGTGTAAATCGCGTTCGCATTTACAAATCAGCTGATTCGCCATCGCTGTTCACACCGCTCTGCTAGCCCGCTCACGTGTTTCACCTAGCATCGCTCACTCGCTCGCTGAGCGAAAGTTTCATTTCCTTTCATACTAAACGTAACCTTTATCATTTACAAATGTTTGCTAACATTTTCGTCTTAAAATCCTTACCGTCATTTTCGCTTGTCACAGGGACCTCGTATCCTTACGTAAAGTTAACGTAAATCTTAAAAGAAGAGTAAATCACAAGAATTGTTAACGTAAAACACGTTTTTGTGAAATTCATATTGAAACGCAAATCATTTCATATAAGCGCAAGCCGCTACCATTAACGTAAACATCGTTCATCGCTAGCGCGTTATCATTTTCATAAAACGTATTCAAAAGCAATTCTTTCATTAAACGTTAACGTAAGTAAATCATTTAACGCAAGTTGCGTCATATTAAACTAACATTATTAGTTCAATTCAATACTAGGGAGTTCATTCATATATCATTTTCACCCTCTCCGAGAGAGAGAGAGAGAGAGAGAGAGAGAGAGAGCCCATTATTCACGAAGCCAAGAGTACTACATCTATTACCATTACGCATGCAGAACTAATATTATTTTAGTCTCTTGTGTCTTTCATTTACACTGAGCGTGATACGTACGCGCCTGTGTCCATTGCAGTTTGCAAGCATTTATTTATTTCATTTACCGAGTACTTCAGCGAGGGACTGAGCATTTCTAAAATTACCGTTACCTGTCGTTGCCCGAGTGGTCTTTTCCATTTTTTATCACAAAAGACTTGCGTATACCGCAAGCACAAACCGCACAGTGTGCCACCGCAACCTTCATTACTTCCAGACAAGGAAGCCTACCAGTCTAGGACTGGCCACCACCAGTGCACGTCAGGTCTTACCATTTTACAGTGCCACTAATTCGTGACACTGTCCATCGACTGGCTGCTGAAGTACTCCCACCTTTTACTTTCTCTCCTCCACCATTACACTCTGCCACGAACAGAGTGCTATTTCATTTCTGTATACTTGAGTATACTGCATGTAGTGTTGTCTGACGGGACACACCAGCACGATACCAGTGCTCCAAACAAGGAACGCCTCCTCATAAGTGCCGTGCACCTGTACAGGCCGTACAGGTAGCCATTCTACCTGCGTGTCCGTCCTTATGGAACGCCCAAGTAACTAGTGTGTCCATGTACGAGGATCAGTGATCCTTCGGACCACTCCAAGGGAACGCCTCCCGAAGTGCCGCAATACCAGCACTACTAGTGCTGTCCAAAAGGAACGCCTCCTCATAAGTGCCATTTCATTACACCTGTACAACCGTATAGGTAGCCATTCTACCTGCGTGTCCGTCCTTATGGAACGCCCAATTGATTAGTGTGTCCGTGTACAAGGGTCAGTGATCCTTCGGAACACTCAACCAGGGAACGCCTCCCGAAAGTGCCGCAATACCAGCCCTAAGTGCTGTCAAACCTGCGTGTCCATCCTTACGGAACGCCCAATCCATTATTGTATCCGCTATCCCGGATCACCCAATCAAGGAAATGCCTCCCGAAGTGCCGCAATACCAGCCCTAAGTGCTGTCAAACCTGCGTGTCCGTCCTTACGGAACGCCCATTCATTAGAGTATCCACCATTTTGGATCACTCAACCAAGGAACGCCTCCATAAGTGCCGTGCACCTGTATTGGACCTACAGGTAGCCCATTCCAGCGTCTCCCAAGTTGGGAACACCCTTAAGTGTGACGTACGCCGCACACACCATTTGATTTTCCGCCTCATCAGAAGGTGCCAATCCCAAAGTGCCACAGAGCACCCAGTCTTTTAAGACTTTTTTCATTACCATTATTGCAGAACCCATTTCCAAGTGAGTGCCAGGTTACACAGTAGGCACTCCTATTCCATTCAGTACCCTTCCTGGCCATTATTTTCATTTTCATTCGAGCCTCTACTGCAGCCTAAGGGAAATGTCTTCCCCTGCTTCCCGTGACTTCTTTGCCATAGAGCTAGAGAAGCTCGGAGCCCTCATAACTCTGGGCAAGGAGGCCGGTTACACTGGACCAGCACTCGACCAGTAGATAACTGCGCAGCAGGATGCCGCGCGCCTGCAAGAAAAGGAAGAAAGAGAAGCAGAAAGGAAGGCACGTGAAGAAGAGAGAAAGCATGAGCTAGCTCTCATAGATGACGCAATCTCTCGGCAAGTTTCCAAGCCCCAGACCATGAGGTGGTTGCGGAGGTTCTGCACCACTTGTTGTGTGCGTGGGCATGCTGTGGATTCCGACCAGTGCCCCAGTCGATCCCTACCTTGGGATGAGAGCTTCCAGGGTGAACTTCTCCAAGGCTACCATATAGCCCTGCCTGATGAACAGTCTCCTACGGCCTATCAGTGGGTACAAGTCATGGCCAACACCGAAGCCCAGGTCTCCCTCATTGCAAGAAAGGCATTGCCTAGGGGTGCCAAAATCCAGATGGACGAAGAAATTCAGTTTGAATGGATTGATGGTCACCTCTATTCTGTTCCTTCGGTCCTTCTGAATGTGGAAATGCCCTTTTTGGACCAGGAGACCAGGGAAACCACCTTGTGCCGCCTGGGCGTAGTTGACCAGTTTCATGATGTTTACCAGGTAATATTGGGCTGAGATCTCCTAAAGCCGTATCTTCCCTGGACGCAGCTCCCACTACCAGATGCACCGGATCCCTGCAGCATGCCTCATAATCAGTCACTTTTAGATTCAGAGGCTAGTGCCTCCGATGTCCCAGACATCCCTTTTATTTGTGAACCTGGCCCTGACCCAGTGTCAGAGCCCAAAGTTCCTGCCGCATCCTGCCAACCTTTTACCATTTTACCGCCTACCTCCTCCACTCTGGAAGAGGTAAGCCCACCAGTTAACCCCGGACTTGTTTCCGAGGGTGATTCAACGGAGGTTTCCTTGACCTCCCTACCTCAAATCACTGCCAGAGAGGACTCTTCACCTGTGCCAGAGCACAATGCCAGCCTTGGTGACCACAGATTCGCACCCTGTGGGGCCATCTCGGCCTTACCGTCCAGTGCCACGGAAGAGGTTCTGGAACAAGTTCTGCCGTGACTGTGGCCGCAAGGGTCACATGTCTGCCAACTATGGAGGGTGCGCAAATTTTAACATTCCTTTCATCGCAATGGCAGTTACCAATCCTTCTTCACTAGGACCCCCAGCTAAGGGCCCTATAACCGTCGCACCCCTCCAAAGCCATTATCCGCCAAGCCACGTCAGAGCCTATGACGACTCTGGCGCTCAAATCTCCCTGATACAGGAAGATCGAATCCCCCGAGGGGCTAACGTCGATAGACGTCATTTAATCACCATTGAAGGTATCAACCATATTAAACTGATCCTTCCGACCGTCCAATTGATGGTCACCAGACCTCATTTCTCCAAAGTATGTACCCTTGCAGTTGCAAGCTACATTCCAGGAGGTTACGACCTCCTCCTAGGGCAAGACATGAAGTCTCCCTCTCGTTTCAAAAAGCCTAGGGGTCCTAACCCCACGTCAAATCACTCCGAAGCAAGGAGTCATCAAAATTCTACTTCTTCCAGGAAGCACGTCCACCAACAGTCTCCCCCGTTACCAAGGAGAGAGATTGATCATTCACAGTTCCGTTGCAAAACCTGCAAAGTACTAGGGCACTCCACGAATTGGCCTAGGTGCCCTAGCCGACTACCAGCAGCGAACACTGTCCATTTTCCACAGGACTCAGCCTTCCAAAAGAGACAGGAGCCTCTGTCTCCCATTTCCAAGGGCACGCTGAGAGGTATTGCACCTCCGGTACCCGTCCCAGGTCCAGTCGACCTCAACTCTCTGCCAGTGCCACTTGGCAGCACTGAGCAGTGCCAAGCTCCGTCCAGCCTGGACGTAGAGCCACCACCGAACTTGACCTCTGCGCCTGGCCCCGAGCTAGCGCCGGCGCCTAACCTAATCAAGGATCCTCCTACAGGAGATCCTCCAACAGGCATGGAGCTTACCGCAGCCCATGGCCAATCTCCAGCCCATCATTCTTCTTCACCCTCACCACTGTCGCCCGAGGATGAACCTCCGGCAGACCTCACATTCTCGCCTCCTCTGGAAACCCAGGAACTGCCCGACCAGGAGTCAGCCTGGAGTCTTACCCTTACGACGGCTGTCGCAGCAGCCGAAGTGAGGGCCTCCCCTGCAGTAGGTCCCACCTCTACGACGGTTGCTGCAGATACCGAAGTAGGGTGTTCTCCTGCAATCCCTCAGGCTACCACTGCCTCTGCTCCTGACGGCGTTTCTGGCCTTACCCCAGAGTCGGTGCCTCTGTCTACTCCTAGGACTGGTATAGCCAGGTCCTGGAGGAATAAGAAGAAGAAGAAGGGACGTAACAAATCATTAACACACTAACCAAAGAGCCACATGCTCTCCTTGACACCTGTGCCCGAGGTACAGTGTCACAGTTAATTTGCAGAGTGATCCTGGCACCTACCCAGAGAAGGTAGCCAGCCTGATCTCTGCCAGTAAACTAACCCTCTAACCCCTAGAAATTGTGATACTAACACTCATGTAAATGTCATAATTACCTCATTGCATTTCCATCCTGGTCAACTAACCACTCATCATCCTCACGCATCATTACCTCACGTCATGTATTTTAACAATTCCGTCGCTGAACTGCTGCTGTGCGTACCACACTCTGGAATGATTGCGTCTCCATTTAAATGTATTGAGTAGGTTAGGCTAATGATTTAGTACCAGGGCATTAGGTTAGTAGCAAGTAGAATTTTCAAGTAACCTTATCTAGGGGTAGAGTAGATTGTCGTCACAGGCGACCCGTAGTTATTACTTAGGCTAGACTACATTACTCCATTAAGTTAGTACACTTAGCGTCTCTGCCTATAAGTTAGGTAGGCCACTGTAGTTAGCTGTATCGCTGCTCTAAAAACTTCAAGTTAGAGTAGGAGAACTGGGTAGTCGAGACGATCAACTTATTCAAGCCAAGGCCTTCACGCCCGAAAGGGAGTGAATGCCTTCTTAACAGGGGGAGCTGCTACGTTTATAGATCTCTTAGTCTACCCAGTAATTAATTCATTATTTTGCTTTGTAAAACGGCAGCCATAGTCCTCTAATTATCAGCTGATTTTAGGCGGGAAACCAAACCACGCCAGCCAGGGATAGGGAATTTCCTGTGAGAAGGGAGAATATAGTCTTTTGCCAGCTTTAGGGACGTATCTCAAAGGGACGGATGTAGGCAGACTGGTACTTCTTAGGCCTATATCTTAAGCTCTTTTTCTTGTGAACCCTCTGCTGGCTGTATGTTAAGTTTCCAGGATTTGCCCTGCTCGTGGGGGGTTAAGCTGACCCCCAACACCCAGGCAAGACACCTGCGATTTTCCCCAGTCGTCTCCAGACGTGACCTCGGACGGATGTCCAGCCAGCCAGCCTCCCAAACTTAAGCCTAACGGCGTACTGGCGCGCCAAGAGACCCAGACCTGGGACAATGCCAGGCCGCATTTTCTACAAAGATCCAACTGAACACGGCATCCAGGTACGTCTTGTGAAACAGCATATTGCGAGTCCCTTACATCCTATTATCTATTTGATCCCAATTCTCCCAATTCAAACTTCTAAACCGAAAAGAACTCATCCCTTTGTTTCCTCTCACTGCCTCATGGCCGCATGCTTCCCCTTGTGTGATCGTCCCAGACAAATGAAGTCATTGCATACCTCAGTGAAACATTAGAGTTCCTTTTGACCAGTGTTAGAGAACTGAATAAATTGTATTTGAGCAAGAAGTCATTTTTTCTTTTATCTTGTTTAATCTGGGATCCTTTTCCAGATTCCCTGAGTCACGTGTCAAGTCTCTCCCCCCGCAAGTGTTGCATTACCCCCAAGATTATGAAACCAGCTTTTACGAATTCCATTTTGCGCCAGCTATCATTCACTTGAGAGATATTATTAGTCCATGTGGGGACCAGTTGCATTTACCTAACCTTTGGCTGTTAAGCAGCCTCGTGTAAATAAATAGCTGTAAAGTACTTAGCTGAGTTTCTGGCGACCTTTCCTCTAGAGTAAATTATCACTATAAATCCTTTTACTGTAAGTTCCAGTAAATTTCCTTTATTTTCCCTCAACTATTTCTGTTTACGTATCGGAGTTCTTTCAAGGCCAGGCTCATATGTAAAAATATACATACATACATACACACATGCACACACACACACACACATGCTTAAAAAATCACTGTAGATGCACGTGACTTTATAAATAAGCGAATACCACAGGAAAATAATAGTCAGAAATCCAAGCGCTTTCGTCTTTACTCAGACATCGTCAAGGAGTTAATGAAGTACAATTGGAGATAAAGGTCTCAGGTACAAAACAAGATCAAGAATACCAGATGGTTAATTGTCAAAAGGGTAAAAATTAAAAGAGATAATCCAGGATTATCGGATATCACACGGTCACAAACCTAACCAAAACTACAAAGTATCTTTACAGCCCAAAACATGTAAAAACTGAATATATTAATTTTGTTGCTTATATTTATCTACAACTTTTTTCATAATTTAGAACATTTTTTCATAATTTAGAACATTTCTATTATTTGACTTGATGAAACAAGATTCAATGATATTCCTTTTAACTGTGTCATTACATGGGATTAAGGCTCTTGCTTGACTCCAGTTAATAGGATGGTCTAAATCTCTCATATGTACGAATAATGCATTCGATATTTGCCCAGTTCTCACGGAATATTGATGTTGCTTGAGACGTTGTGAAAGAGATTTACCGGTCTGTCCGTATTAGACTTTATCACACTTTTTGCAAGGAATTTCATATATGCAGCCTGGAAGATCTTTAGGAGAATTTTTTATTATTAAACTCTTGATATTAATATTACTGAAAATAACATTTATGTTAAATAGCTTTAAAATTCTAGGAATATCTAAAAACCTTTCATCATAGGGTAATTTTAGAATGTTATGTTTACTAAATTCAAGTTTGTCATTAGTTGAATATATATATATATATATATATATATATATATATATTATATTATATATATATATATGTATATATATATATATATATATATCATATAATATATATATATATATATATACACACACACACACACACACACACACACGCACAAATAAAAGTGTGGGCGGTGTTACAGTTTGTTAATCTGGGCAGCATGTTCTTTAAGCAAAAAAAGACAAGGGAAGAAGATCAAGGGATAATCCTGGGTGGAGATTTACATTCCTTGTTGATGCAGCTTCAATAAAAATGGACCCCAACAAATTCCTTTTTCAGTGATGGTTGGCTTTGTAGATTATCGAGGAATTATCCCAGTTAATCGCATGGCCTGTCTTAAGCCAATGATCCACTCTGCCACGATTTGTTATGCCTCTTGAAATGGCACATTTGTGCTTGAGAGTATCTCACTTTTAGTCCTTTTGATGTTTGACCAATATAAATCATATTACAGTCTTTGCCAGGAGTACTGTGTATAATATTGTTGTTTATTGAGTGAACTATTCTTAATTAGTTATTTTTTCTCAAATATTATTGTAATGGAGTGGGCTATTCTTAATTAGCTTATTTCTCAAAATATTATATTCAAATACTAAGTTAATATCAATAGTTTTTAAAATGGGTATAGCAGGAATGAAATTAGGTTGAAATGGTAAACAGTATTCAGTATTCCACTTCGACGGAAATTCCTTCAAAAGTGTCTGCAAGAGCAACTGATCCCAAAGTCATTATCACCTATATGCTTACGAGTGGACAGTGAATCTCCTTTCAATGAATTGTGTGTAATCTCCTTCAAGAAACACGCAGAAAAGACAAGAAGGCTTGAATTTAATATTTTCAAGAAATTGAGAACGGGTAGATTTCATTTCACGAAGAGAATTCCCCCATGTTGGAAAACAGTGCTACTGAATAGAATTTGTAATAGCCTAAGATTTAAGCTAAGCTAACTAGTTCACCACCTGGATCATAAATTAAAAAGCCTTATTCAGATAAGCGATTGGAATAACAAACACAACGAAGATTGTGTAATAAATCTTTCAAACAACGAACTGAACCAGAATCTTGAATGTGCTTTAGGCTTTGGCTTATTATATTCTATTATACGTAGTTCGACAGGTCTAAACATAGATTGTTTACTTCCTGAGAAAAACCCTGTTGCCAGTTCTCTCTTAACCTTTAAATCGTCACCTTCTTCAGTCCTCAGCCATCTCCCAGCCAGGCAATATTTGGGACAGTACTTAATGAAACTGACCCTATAAATCCTAATCCATAAACTCGATGCCCATTCTATTTGGTTATTACTTTTGAGACTATTTATTGTTATATTTGTTAAGACTTATACACTTAAATTTTGCATATTATATTACATATTTTATTTGATGATCTTTTTCATTAGAAGTAATAAAAATTGGTAATTACCATTCAGTATGACATTTTCTTAGAATCTTGCCAGTAGATTACTTCTATATTCTTTTTTATTATTTGAATTTTCTGTCTGCCATACTATCCATTTCCTAAACAAGTATGTAATATTTTGGATTTCATTGCTCTTCAATTTAGGTTTCCCCTCATTTTCCTTCATCAAGTTATGATTTACTTAAATTTCACTTCCTTTTCCACTCATGGTCTGGACAGTGTTATAACTAATAAATCTAATGCGTGTAACAATTTTTACTTTTATAACGTTGTTGCACATAAACTCATCATTGGGAGAGAAATAATTTTTTTACAATAATTATCACAGGACTTGTAATAATATGATTCTATACAAAATGTACATTACGAAGAATCTTCCTCGTAAGATGATCTTAGTTCAATAACAGATATCTTTTGCAGCGTCGCCTGTTTGCAAGTTTTCGGAATACTTAACTGCATTGCCCGTTTCACAGCGTGCTTTCTGTAGGAGTGAATTAATTTCCCTACTGACTATTGTTCTCGGTAACCTAAAGCAAGAAGTCATTCTTCTAGGCGCTAGTTCTCAGCTAGACCAGGCGGTGGGCTTATCCAAAAGGTAGCTTAAGAGATAAATCCTTTAAACTTCATGTTTTGGTAGGCTTGGCCCACCTGCATATCGCCTGTCAAAGGTAACAGGAAAAGTGGCAGCGTCTTTCGAAACAACTGTCATGTTTATAAATGCAATTTCTCATTTTATTTACAAATAAAATTATAATCACAGTATGTGAACGCTTAAGTTCAGCAAAATATACTAAAAATCTTTAAACTACCGATTTATTGATTCTTGTGTTATAAAGTAAGGTATTCAAAACTGGATGCTGGTAGATGTGGCAACAGGGTTCTTACACAAAGAAGAAAACAGTCTCTCAGTTTGGATCTGTCGAACTTATAGGAATGAGATTTGCGCACAAACATCACTCCAGAAATATCCAAACTGGAAAGGAAGGACACAATTGTAATACCTTCAATGAATCTCATTAAAGGGCTTTTCTACAGCTTACTTCAAATATCTAATAAAATAGTGAATTTCCCAAAAAGGTTTATTGATGCAATTCATGAAACGAAGAAAGATAAAAGTTTGCAAATTAGTAAAGCTGACAAATCCAGTTTTTTTTTTATAATAATGGATAAAATTAACTCTGTTAAAAAAATGGAAAACTTATTATCCGATTCTAGTACCTACAAAAAACTATGTAAAGACCTGATGTCATAAAACGTTTCTATTCTAAAATAAAAACTACACTAAAGGAATTCAGTTCAGTTCAATAAAAGAGAAAGTGACGACGATGGCCCATCTTTGCCTTCCTTGGACGGATTAATCAAGACCCATAAAAGAGATTTTCGTATTCGGCCCATTATCAGTTCAACCGGTTCTATTAGTTATAAACTTTCTAAATAACTACTTAAATGACCATCACCTGTCTTGGGCACTATTTCAAATTCCCATTTACAAAACTGTTGATTTCTGTGCTAGACTTTTCCATATTAAATTATCCAGTGCTGACAAATTAACCTGCTTTGATGTGACATCTTTATTTTTCTAAAGTTCCTGTTGATATCTTACCTCAATATTTATCACAACATTCGGACTTGTATAATTTAGAATTACCTATCAGTGTCATTATTAATTTGATGTCCTTTTGTATGAAAAATTGTAAATTCACTTTCTGTGGTAATTTTTACGAACAAGTATTTGGTATGACTGTGGGATCCCTCTTTCGCCAATACATGTTGTCTAACATTTACATGGATTTCTTTGAGTCTAGACTTATTCCAAGAAATTTATTCTCTAAAGTGTTTTGGGTTAGATATGTAGACGATTGTTTTTTTTATTGTAAAAGAAAATGTAAATATTCCTGCTTTTTTGCATACAGTTATCACCCACAAAATTCACAGTAGAATATGAAGAAAATAATTCTGTATGGATGTCTTAGTTATAGAAATAACATCAATTTTCGTTTTAAAGTATGTAGGAAACCCACGAATAATTTGTCATATATCCATTTTTACTCAAACCATGCGAAATATATTAAGGTGGCAACATTTTCCAGTATGTATTTTAGAGCCCTTAGAATTTGTAGTCCTGAATTTTTGGAAGATGAGTTTAAAATTATTGATAAATTAGGAGATTCACTATGTTTCCCTCCATATTTTTTGAACTTTGTAGAAATAAGACAAAAAGGCATATTACAATCCAACCAGTGTCAACAAAGAACTTATAAGAATATTCTCTGTTTACCATTTGATCATATATTCATTCCTGCTGTACCCATTTTAAAAACGACTGAGAATAACCGGCCCAATTCAAACAATATTGTATTCAGTATTCCTTGCAAAGAATGTAATAAGATTTATATCGGCCAAACATCAAAATGACTAAAAGTGAGATGCTCTCAGCACAAATATGCCAATTCAAGAGGCATAACAAATCATGGCATTGTGGATCATTGGCTGAAGACAGGCTATGCGATTAACTGGGAGCCGTTGTTAAGGCCTACCTGTTAGTATTCTATTATTGATGGTCTACTTTTGCGTTTGAGCGGTTGGAAAGAAACATTTTAAGAAAACCAAAGAAACACGGGAGCGGCAAATGTTTTTCCAGTGTGTTTTTAGGTTAACCTGAGCGCCGATAGGAACTCAGGGAACTTTGAAAGAACCTTTTCAGGGTCATGTTTTAGGGAGAGACTGGCCGCTCTCTTGGGTCGTCAGCACGTTGTGTCAGCTCTTCCTTGTCCGTGAAATCCTGCCCTCATCAGGGGCAGCCCTCTTCCTTCGGGGATACTCAAATCCAGTCTTGAAATCATTGCGTAAAGCGGAGTTTAAACTTCAGGCTTCACACTTTCTTCTTCTTTCTTTTTTCTTTTGTGTGAGTATGCACTTTTACTAGAGTTTGCTCTTAATGTGTGTTCTCTTTTCTTTTATTTAACAGTGCAATTTCACATAAAATTCAACTATGTGAAAACAGTAAGAAAAATGTAAAAATTATGAGGCCTATAGTAATTCAGTATGACGCGCCTCAGTTATTTATTGTTATTTTCCGTACAAGCGTTTTTTTTTTTTTCTTTTTTTTGTCAATATTACCATTTTCTTATCACTTTTCCTTCGCTGTCTTTATGAACAATTTCTTTTCTATACTTTATGAAGTGATTCTTTGATACATATAATCTTATAATTCATAGTTACAATAAATCTTCTTAAATGTGGGAATTTTCTTTCTAATCCATAAATTGAATAATATTTATAGAGAAAATTTATCGCAGTGGTCTAAATGTGGCATAGGTAATCAAGGGGTGGCATCTTCAAAATGGCATCTGAAGACTGAAGAGACTAATCCTCAATTTGTTCGTGAGTTAAGCAGCTTAACCGTCCCACAAATGACCGCCTTCATATGATAGGAAAATTGTCACCGTTCGTCAAAACATTTACCATGTCTAAGTTTACTATTTAAATTTGAATCGATATTAATTATTATATAGATGATCTTAAGAACAGAATAAATTTTAATGACAGATTATATACTATGTCCGACAACAGCCATTTTCCATGTATCTTGCGATAAAGATCAATATCTGACATGATGCGAGCGACATCAGCGCTCTGTCTCAAGACAACGGCCAGTCTCTTCCGAAAACTGTCGTTGTTCAGTATTTTTGTTCGTCCAACACCTTTCCCCATTAGCAAAAGAACCTGTATATAGTCTTTGGGGTTTCCTCCCACGCTGCCAATTGCACTTCGTTGGAAGTGAGTTTGTTCATTTCTTTTGAATCCTCTTCCTTAAGTGTAATCTTGGTTTGATCCTACTCTCCAATACATCCGATACAAAGAGATCAATAGGTAGAGTGCAAAATATCATCTTAACTTGTAACAAAGCATTTGCATAATTTCATTTGCAATTTTTGAAGATTGCAAGAAATAAAGTATAATACACGACTTCAACTCCAGCGAATTATTTTTTGTTGTTTCCGAGTTAAGTTAAACCATCATTTTAATCTTTCTTGAGGTAATTGCTACTTCCTTTTTACATTGACCCCTCTCTCTCTCTCTCTCTCTCTCTCTCTCTCTCTCTCTCTATCTCTCTCTCTCTCATATTTATATATATATATATATACATATATATATATATATATATATATATATAATATACATTATATATATATATATATATAGATATATATATTTATATATATATATATATGATTATATAATATATATATATATATATTAATATATTATATATATATATAGTGATACAGGGCACAGGGAACTACTCCAAGCGACATAATCAGAGGAAGACGGACGAAAACCACACATCACTAGCCTGTCTTTTAATTATTTTGCCGACGTTTCGTAATTATTTACAGAATTACATCTTCTGGGCTGCACATAAGAAAAGATAAAAACAAAAAAGTTAAAAGTATAGTCTAAAAGTTCATTTAAAATACATTAGAGTAAAAATGAAATAAATAAAAATGAAAACACAACCAACCTAGAGGTGAGACAGCAAGGAACTGAATGGAAGGAAACCACCACAGTACGAACTTTTGCTAAATACAATTGATTAGCAGATGTATGGGTGTTTAACGATGGTACGAGTTGTTTTATAAACAACGACTCAAGGATTGCTAACTCTTGTGGTTTGGTAGCATGACCGATTACAGAGCACTCCAATATCAGGAACCATGCAAAACATTGCAAAACCTACATTGACCATTAAGATTTCAGTTCGTACTGTGGTGGTTTCCTTCCATTTAGTTCTTTGCTGTCTCACCTCTAGGTTGGTTGTGTTTTTAATTTTATTTATTTTATTTTTACTCTAATGTATTTTAAATGAACTTTTAGAATATACTTTTAACTTTTTTATGTTTTTATCTTTTCTTATGTGCAGCCCAGAAGATGTAATTCTGTAAATAATTACGAAACGTCGGCAAAATAGTAAGACAGCCTAGTGATGTGTGTTTTTCGTCTGTCTTCCTCTGATTATATATATATATATATATATATATATATATATATATATATATATATATATATATATATATATATATATATATAATATATAGTGTGTGTGTGTGTGTGTGTGTTTGGAGAAATTCTGCACTTGGGTAGTTGCCAAATGATATTCCTCCTATATTAACAATATATAATTTTTTTCCTTTTATACAAATAAAACTACACACTCCACACGTACCTGCTTTCTACTTTAAAAATCTGCTATTTTTTCTTTTTTTTTTTTATTATTATTTACAATTCTGTATTTTAATTAATAGGGATTTTTGATTCTCATACGCGCCATTCTCGTAAATCCGCATTAGACCTGTACAGTACACGACCCACTTGGGTTTTTATATTTACAATTCCTGTTCTCTGTCTCTTCTCATTTACTCTTTAAGATTCTGAATGCTTTTCATGGCAGTTGCTGCAGGCCTCTTCTTAGAAAGTCAGTTCGACAAAAATTCTGTACTGAGAAAATTTAAAACACGAACACATGCATATATATATATATATATATATATATATATATATATATATATATGTGTGTGTGTGTGTGTGTGTGTGTGTGTGTGTGTTTGTTTGTTTGTTTGTTTGTTTGTGTGAGTGTATGTTTGCTGTTTGGACATATTTTCTTTCTTATACAATTTCGATTGAAGTCAATGGTATTATTTGCGGGGCCCATCTTTTTTCCTAGACTTTGAATCAGTCTATACTTCTTTTTCTCTTCAAGTGGTCTTCTCAGGAATAAAGAAAAATGATTCATCTTTGCTTCCATCTATTTCCCACAACCTGCAGATTGTTTCCTGAAGACGCCACCAATAGGAGAGGGAAACGGGTCCCCCGACTATAAGAAGTAAATGGTACTAATCGTGAATTTCTCTCTTTATTCCTGAGAAGCTTTCCTGAAGAAGAAATGAAACGTAGACTGATGCAAAGTCTAGATAAAAAAAAAAAAAAAACAGGCTCTGCAAATAATGCCATTGACTTAGATGTATGTGTATCTATAGTTATATCTATATATATATATATATATATATATATATATTTATACATACATACATACACACACATATATATATATATATATATATATATATATATATATATATATATATGCAAAGCAAAATAGTTTGAACTTCTTGCCTCTCAACATTGTGAAGTCATTTGCCCGCAAATTGCTTTAACCACATTTAACGCTTCTCTGTCGATGCTCTCCGAGGAAGATCTCAAGAAAAAAAAATAAAAGTAAAATTTAAAACAAAAAGTCCGTTTTATAAAAGCAGTTTCCTAAACATGTGAATAGTTCTTTTGTTCTATATTGAATAATATCAGATCCAGGTAACCCAATACGAAATGCTACTAATTTAATCCACTGGTAACATGAATCAAATTTTCATCTTCTCGTTCTTCTTCTTCTTGCGACGTGTGGTGGTTGAAGGAATGCGGAAATCCCCCACCTATCCATTATACGATGCCTGTGACCGTTGAAACTTTCACCCGAGGACACGAAGGTGCTTATAGTGCTTTCCTTACATTCACTGCCAAGTAGCAATACTTGCTTATATATCAAGTACATAATATATATATTAAACATATGGAATAGTACGTAGGTGTATATAAATGATTAGGTTTGTGACCGTGTGATATCCGATAATCCTGGATTATCTCTTTAATCTTTACCCTTTTGATAATTAACCATCTGGTATTCTTGGTCTTGTTGTTTACCTGATAACTTGCTTTCCAACTGTATTTCATTCGTTCCTTGACAATGTCTTAGTAAAGACGAAAGCGCTCGGATTTCTGCCTATCATTTTCCTGTGGTATTCGCTTATTTACTGAAGTCACGTGCATGTACTGTGATTTTTTAAAGCATATACTACGTGCATATGCATACATATATATGTATATCACACACACACACACGCGCACACACACTCACACACACACACATATATATATATATATTATATATATATATATATATATATATATATATATATATATATATATCAGCCCTGATACTTGTAGTCTGTCGTTGTTAGAGGGGAGTGACCGTTGTTGCTATGATGATAGTATTGATATAGTAGTATAAATAGCGCGTCGACTAAATAGTGTAGATGCGGCGAGGCCGTTGCCGTAAGGGCCACCTTGACCTTCAGAATAACCAATGCCGAACGAGCAGAGTCGTGTAACGGTCGGTATAACGGTAATGACTCGTCGGACCACTTGTGGCGCATTTGGGAAAGATGAAAGGGGATGAAGTGTGATAACTCCCTGTTGCAACCGTACATTTTGTAGCTTTCAGCCGTAACGGTTTTTTTTTTTTTTTTTTTTTTTTTTGCTACTTACCGCTGCCAGACAGGTAGTACTGGCACTATTTTGAAGCCCCCCCATAGCGGGATCACTAGTGCCGTCAGTGCACTGCATGCGGTGCACTGTAGGCATTACTTAAGGTTTTTTGCAACGTGCCTTCGGCCGCTAGCTACAACCACTTTCGTTCCTTTACTGTACCTCCTTTTATATTCTCTCTCTTCACTGTACTTTCCACCCTCTCCTAACAATTGATTCATAGTGCAACTGCTAAGAGGTCTTCTTCCTGTTACACTTTTCAGACCTTTTCCTGTCACTTTCCATTTCAACGCTTAATGACCTCATAGGTTCCAGTGCCTGGCCTTCAGCCTAAGTTCTGTATTCTCCTCAACTATTTTGAAGCATAAAAGTTCCTTAACAACTAATTTTCGAGATAATCACACACACACACACACACACACACATAATATGCGTTTGTGTTTGTATGTTTGAGACAAACGTGAAGGGCCATCATATAACAGTTAGTTCCGCTGGTGTTAGATAACCGCTGTGAATATGTTACTCAGTACAAACCACTAATTCGTTCATTTTCCTCCATTGAACAGCCAAAAAAATTGCTTTGCCGTCATGCTTCGATCAACCAAGACAACATGAAAAACAAATACATTACTTATTGATACGTTTTACTTACTAATTTGTTGTTACCTGTACGCGCTCTCTTTACTTGTTAAACCAGGAAACTGATGTAGTATGTCTGACAGTATTACCTGTAGCCATGTGCTTAAATTTTACATACTAGTGTTAATCATGCAGCGAAAACGTCGACATAAAAGTTTATACCTTAAAGCTAGGGGTCATTAACTTCAACGTTTAAACTGTTTGGATTAAGTTAACCTATAAATTCACCTTTATACGTTTTTTACGCCTTGACTTATCATTGACGAGGGGAGTAGAAGGTTGCTTTTGATATCGTAGAATTCATGAAGACAGTTCACTTTAGTTACTTTATGATCCATTAATAGATTTCAACGCTTTACCTTACGGACACAAAGTTATTCAGTTTACAAGTTTTATATATATATATATATATATATATATATATATATATATATATATTACACACACTCACAAAACACACACACACACACATATATGTACGGATTTCAGACCATATAACACACAAACCATGTTAGGTAGAGGTATATGGTTTCTTCAATTTCAGCAGCAATGACTAAAATTTTATTTTTACATTACTAATAAATTTCAACATGTGCCCCCTTTGTTGCCCGGGGTACGTCTAACCGAAATTCTATCTCATGCCAGGTGTTCTCCATCTCCATAGTTACCGTTGTTAGAGTTGCTGTTATCTTTACTTTTAAGGTCTCAACATTAGGTACTGTTCGCTTTATCCTTGATATAACCACATAAGAAAAAATCAAGAGGATAATGTCTGGTGAACGTGGTGGCCATTCTGTTGGGCTATTTCTCTCAATCCAGCAGTTGGGGAAGGTTGCTTGCAGAAAGTTACAACAACCAAACCCCAGTACCCTTGGCTGAAACTCTTCCAATTGAGGTGCAGCATAACGCTCCAGCGTGTGCGGGTAAATAATTGCTGATATCGTGGGTTCAGCAATTAAAAAAAAAGTCTAATAACCCTGTCTTGAATTAGACCACACCAAACATTCACTTTGTTGCTGTCTCGTTCATGTTCAATCGTAACATGTGGGTGTTCTGCTCCCCAAATGCGTACGCTATGCCTATTAACCTTGCCACATGTATGAAGGGTAGCTTTATCAGAAAAAACGACATGATTAAGATAATCATTGTCTTCGTCAATGGGACTAAGAATCTCTGTAGCAAATGCTTCACGTTGGAGTCTGTCATTTGGCTTTAATTCTTGGACAAATTGAACCTTGTATGTGTGCAGGCGTAGGCGTTTTTGCAACACTTTATGCACTGTGCTCCGAGGCATCCGTAGTTCGATTGAAGCACTAAAAACCGATTTTCTAGGACTGCGCTGGAAGGCGTTGCGCACAGCAACAATGGATGCATCACTCATACTGGGCCTATCGCTTCTCTTATGGTCTTCAACACTTTCACACTGTGAACTTTTTATACCAGTCTTTAATGCTTTTAACATCTGGCAGATCTCATCAATACTCATTTCTGAACTTGTGTTGCACTGCAACAGGTGATTTTCTTTCGTGGTACCCTAACACACACTGGGGTTTCTCTTGCAATGACTCCATTTCGGCTGTTCTTGACTCAGCTGGAGGATAGGGTGATCGCAGTGGCACCTGTAAGTAAAAAAAAAAGAAACTTTAGTAATTGCTCAACAGAATGTGAAAATTGTACGGTCATATCCACAATAATTTTTAAGGTATTAATTTTATTAATCAGGGAATGACTTTATGGACACCAGTATATATATATATATATATATATATATATATATATATATATATATATATATATATATATATATATATACATGTATATATATATGTGTGTGTTTGTGTGTGTATATATACACACACACGCACACACACACACACGTACACATACAATTGCAATAACCACAATGCCCTCTTAACTTTGTGAATTCTTCACGACAGATAAACGAATATGAAGAAATTCTGAGGCCTGAAGCTGGATTTCGAACCCGCATCCAGAGTATCAGAACGAGGTCACGGTGCCGACCTGACCATAAGAGGGCATTGTGTTTATTGCAATTACGTATGTATCTGGTAAAAAGTGATTGTATATATATATATATGTATGTATATACGTATATATACAATAACTTTTTACCAGATACATACGTAATTGCAATAACCAAAATGGCCTCTTAACTCCTCGAATTCATCATACTTCTTGGATGCGTGTGTTCGTGCGTGCGTGTGTGTTTGCTTTCACAAATCCTTTATTTTTCGCTGAAGTTTATTCAACGGATATATATTAGTTACATAAAAATATAAATGTTTGCCTGAAATGTTTTTTTAGATTAGCAATGACATGAAATGTAATGCCAATGACCAAAGCAGATTTTATTGTTGTTGAAGGAAAGACATCAATTAGATGTAGAATTTAAGACTTTATCAAACTCAAAAGGAGGACCACATCAAATATTTAACCTTTAGAGCTTGTCATGATAATAACATTCAATCGCCTCGTGTGAAGATGCATTATTATTATTTTTGTTTTCTATAAAAGAAAACTATTGAGACGGCTGTCTGTCCGTCCACATTTTTCTGTCCGCCCTGAGGTCTTAAAAACTATAGAGGCTGGAGGGCTGCAAATTGGTATGTTGATCGTCCTCCCTTCAATCATCAAACATACCAAATTGCAGCCCTCTATCCTCAGTAGTTTCGATTAGATTTAAGATTAAAGGTAGCCAAGATCGTGCGTCTGGCAACGATATAGACAGGCCACCACCGGGGCGTGGTTAAAGTTTCGTGAGCTCCGACTCATACAGCATTATATACCAAGACCATTGATTGATAGATCAAGCGCATTTTTTACTTGTTATTTTGCTACGACACATTGTGTCAGTCGTAAGAAATAAAGCCTCATCGATGATTGCATCGGTAGACCTAACCTCTCGTGCCTTGGGCTCTGGTGTCGTGTCACAAGTGTTTGTGGAATGGCCAGTTTTGAGTGGATATCTTCCCCAACAAAGCGAGAAGAATCCGAGGAAGGGAAAAGCGATTCTAGCTCTACTCAGCCTTTTATCACTTGCTTCTTCCAGGGTAGGAACATCCTGAAGTTGGAAAAGAGGTGTAGTCCTTTGATGGAATAACCAGAACGAAAAGGTTTTCCAAAACAACGAAAACACATAAGAATTTGGCTTGCCACTGAATTATACAAAGCAAACATGAGGAAAGAAGTCTATTCCCGTGACAAGAACGCAGTAACTATCAGCCAATGTTTATTTCTCAACGCGAGTTACTTGAACTAGAGAAACACCCCCGGCCAAATAGAGGTTGATAAACGATAATGATATAATGATTCGGAACAGCCGCTCAGCTCCGTTGCGATTTACCGCCAGCGTTATCCTTCCGAATAATGTCATCGATTAGATCAATTATGCATAAAGAGTAATGATTCAGGAGCGGCGTGACACGCACCTCCTGGCAGACGCGCAGGAGAGAGTTTTCTCCCCTTTTTGTGGCCTTCAAGTCATTGAGGACCTTCATCATGCGTACCCAGATTCTTCTTTATTGATTGACATTTTTTTTGCGACTGAAGCCCTTGAAGTGTTCGTCACCTTTCTTATAAAGTACTAGAACTATGACGTGTTTGCTATGCGAGTATTAGGAAGAGGGGTTCAGAAATAAAGAAAATCAGTTTGTCTGCAAAATAAATAAAGTTTTGAAAGCGTTCCTCTCAAAAGACGAAGTTTGATATGTGACGGTTCAGGCTCCCGAGCGGACGACTGAACCGTAAACTTTTTAACCGGCTGAAAATCAATACTCATTATCTCCGGACAGCGCACTTCACCTGTGTTTTTCTGTCTGCTGATTAAATATTAATTCATCCGCAATGCTCTCTCTCTCTCTCTCTCTCTCTCTCTCTCTCTCTCTCTCTCTCTCTCTCTCTCTCTCTCTCTCTCTCTCTTTTCGAAAAGTTAAGTTGCCCATGATTACGATCAATTATTTGCGAAGGACCGGCCCGTGGACAAAGGAACAGTCGATTCGATTATGAGATTTACCCGGATGTTGATTTTTGTGCTGCTTTTGATTTTGACCAAAGCGGCAAAATATTCATGGAAATATTTCGCAGTACATGCGGTTGAAATTCTCTAAGTATGCAGCTCATGACGTACTGAACGAAATATGGTTTCATAAGATTGTATATTTTAACAGTTTTCTGTAGCCTTAATAATCATTTAGCTACCGGAAAACAATATGAAGAGTTCTTTGTGTTTCCTTTGTATTTTCGTGTTGCTGCCGTGAATGAGGCCAGTGTTGTTAATCATCAGTTTGGCAAATGTTCATCTTTTTGTTTTTTAATTATATGTTTTTCCTTTATTTCACCAGAGCTTCATGAAATTTAATAGGATGGCAGTACCCTTTGGTCTTCTGACTTACAACCCAAATGATTGTGACACCACTACTTTCTAGGCCCTGGGGCAATAAAGATGGCAGAAGTCGTCGAAGCCTATACTAATTCCTCTGGGAATAGTAATTTCAAACAATATCGAAATGTTTGTTCACTTGGTCATTAGTTTCCAGTCTCATGCTTCCCGAAACCTTGAGGCATCTTCTGCAAACTGGCACATTCTGTTGCCTGGAAATTCCTGCATTTCCGCAGAAACGGTAATATCGCAAGAACGCTCTTTGTATCATGAAATGACATTGACCACTGTGTTTAAGTGGAAATAAAATCAGAGACCGACCTGGAATGTCTGTTGGAAATTTTTGATTCTGGAAAGTGAGTGACTGGCGCCTCTGATGACTCAGGCCGATTATCTGGGAGGCGATTGGAATGCCTCCAGTCACAGTTTGCAAAGTGTAGCCGACAGTTAGACAGATAGATAGTCATGATCGTTCTTATTATAATTATTATTAGTATTATTATCATTAAGAAGCAGCCTTTATGAGAGACATAGCTTCATTTCCTCTGAATATTTTTTCCCATACATTGCTGCGCTCTTCGTTGTTCTCGACATTTCGTTTTTGTTGTTTACTGCCTATGTCACCCTTTTTATCGTTATTCTGATATTCTAATTTACTCATCGCTTTTTTTTTTTATGTTAGGGGATGTATGTTCTGTTATCTGATGTATGATTATACCGTTTGAGGGATCCTTGTAGCTTTCAGCTTGCTCTCTTCTTTTGAAGCTTCAAATGACTAGTCGGTGAGCGAGTCACAACTCCAGTGAAAAATATTTTGGAACCTTTGCGCATTTGAGCATCGCTCTGGCATTGCTAGCTATCCTCGAAGTATTATTATTATGTATAGCGGCTCGAATCCTAGAGCTGATTTCTGATTGGTCGAGCCGGTCCTGGCGATTTTGGTTGCAGGGATTCAGCCATGCCAGCGTTCAAGTAGTGTGTCCGGGAATGAATGTCTGGAGCTCTGCCTGAGGCAGGAGTCCTATCATCCTGCTGGTGCTCCTGAATATCTGGCATTGTCAGGAAATAGTTCGCTGCTGATCTCCGGGCGGCGGTAGGGAGGAGAAACGTTTCATGAGTAATATTCAAGTTAGGTTTCTCCTCTCCTATATGGAGGGCTTCCAGGAGGCGCAGACGTCGGAGATCAGTAGTTTGGTCGACAATCTCGATATTAGGTATAATATCGTTCCTTTTTAATCTTGTGCTATGGGCAGTCCTTGCCTGATTATAAATGGCTCCTTCTTGGGCGTGGCAGGGGATTCACATGGAGAATCGCATGGTGGCCATGCCCATGTGTTTGCCGAGGCATCTCCGGACAGGGTACGTGTATCGGTATACCACGTTCGTCTTCTTGAAGGGGTCCTGCAGGCGAACCGCTGGGTTATTCCTCATCACCAGGCTGATTGTCTTCTTCGTTTAATAATATATGACCAAATTAATTTTAATATATGACCAAATTAATTTTCTTATTCTGATTGGACGGGGTGACATTTCCCTTCGTAGAAAATCTTGATGGGCTCTGGGATGTGGGAGCGGGGTTCCTGGAGGTACCAATCTTCGACGTTCTTCGCTATCACAGCATCAACAGCACGGCTAGTGTGTCCGTTGTCGGCGAGGACCGGGGTCGCGCGTTCTAATTCGCTGTGCATGTCGTACCAGGAAGAACAGTGCGGAAGTGCCCTCCTGACGAAGGCGCTGATGTTGGAGCACTTATACCTCTCAGGGCACTCGCTCTCTCCGTTCATGCACATACCCAGGTTCGTCGGCTTCGTGTACACCTTGTAGCAGAATCGGGTGTCTTGCTGTTCGACAAAGACGTCGAGGAGGAAGGGGAGGAGGCGGTCTTGGCAGTGTTCTGTTGTAAAGGAAATGCACGTCGCAGCTGCTCTATCTATCTGTTATTACTATTATTGTTGTTTTTGTTGTTGATGTTCCTGTTGTAAAGGAAAAATGATTCAAGGAAAATAGTTTACACGTCGACGGAGCCACCAAATTGGATTTGTTTGGTGGGATCTTGCAAAATTTGCCTGTTATTGTATTTCCCATGGTTTTTTTTTTTTTTTTCTGCGGAAAGAGGTTTCGTAATATCTTCTGGAAGGTCCTCGGATGAACAAGTGAAACGATGAATAGATACTAGACGAGCAGTTCTACAAACACCCACAGTGAAATTGGGTGTTTGTAAAACTGCTCAAATGTCAGCAAAGAGTAAGGTAGAATTTTGACAATAATTACAAAATAGTTCAGCAAATAGGCATAAAATCCATGGCGATATATAAGAGTAACTAAAGGAATAAATCATCGTAGACCCTTTTAAAAGTGTTGACACATAACGGATCTATGTATGTTATTTCAGGAAAATATTGACTTTCGCCGCCTGATTGGTTTCGATTCGCCCATTGTGAAATGACATTCCCAAATGTCCTGTTCTGTTATCACTCGCTTTCTCTTTATCGGAGCCCAGACAAAGGTGTGCTCCAAAGGTTTCTTTCGCTTATGTTTGTTTATAATGGAAGGATTTGATTTTGTCCATTCCCGACTTGAAAATTGTCAGAAATATTCCAGTGTCTTTTATGAATTTCATTTTGTTATTTTCCTCGTAGCATATATATATATATATATATATATATATATATATATATATATATATATATATATATATATTTACATACACTTTAGCATTATACTATATATATATATATTATATATATATATATATATATATATATATATATGTGTACAAATTGTGTATTTGTCCTTACTGTTCCTTGAGTGCACATATAATGTGGTTTCTACCACTAGCAATATGTGTGTGTGTGTGTGTGTGTGTGTGTGTGTGTGTGTGTGTGATTATCATCAATTTAAAAACGTGAACCAGTTTGCATGTCCTGACCAGTTTCAACTTTATTTTCTATACGTTAGTAGAAATCACAATCTTTATGCTGCAGAGGCAGTACTGACAAACATATAAAATCTTTTGAGACTACGTCTCCACACCTGACAGGTGTCAAAGGAGCAACAATACTCATTATTGCTAGGGGTAGAAACCACAATATATATGCACTTAAGGAATAGTATGGGCACACACACACTCTGACAGGAGACAAAGAAAATGGGCGGCAAAACTCACTATAAATAGTGTTAGTGTCTCCATACTCTTTACAAATATGGTCATCCTTTTTCCATACAGGTGAAATGCCTTCCTTGAAATTTAAACATTTTACATATTTTTTTGAGATTATAGGGTCAAGTTTATGCAAGCCTTGATTTGATATTCATGCTCTGGCCATACTTTTCTTCTAAAAAGCTACGTTCAGTGATATTCCTTTCCACTGTACTGTTAGAATATAAGCTATCTTTTTTGCCCTTGCCCAGTTGATCATGTGAGAGTTCTCACTGGCATGCACAACAATTAAGCTGGTATCACACTAGTCATTTCTTGCTCGCGGTTTTGGCCAGCATCCAGCCGATGGTCGTGAGCAAAAGTGTTGTATCGTCACACTAGGACCTCTTGGTTTATAGGAGCAGTAGGAAAAAGTAAACAAAACTGATCAGCTGATTTCATCATGGTGCCCAGAAATTGTCGGACTGTTGCAAGATGTGCTGTAGTGATGTGTTTTCTCGGAATCTTACGTGAATGCAAGAGTAACAAAAAACGTTTGTGGGTTCGAGAGTGGGTCAGGAGAAGAGAAGCCAAAGGTCTGAGTGTACGTCCTATCAGCAGCAGCCATCTTGTTTGTTTACACTATGCGGTCGCTCGCGGTTCGTGCGCGCTGCTTCCCGTTCAGTCGGGAAGCAAAAATCTTGAGCTAAAAGCTCCTGGTTTTCCATTTTCGCCAGCAACGGCTCGCTGCTGGAAAAAAAAGGCCTAGTGGAGGCCACCTTTAGGAGCGGTAAAAAAGATGCGGCATTAAAACAAAATAGAACAGAACCCTTCAACCCAAAAAATTTGTTCTTAATACTGAGAAAGATATCCCTATCTTCTCAAGAATTTTGGAGTAAATGTATCATTTAAGTACAATAAAACCATGTAACATTTGCTAATGAAGAGATCTCCCGACAATACTAAAGGTTGGGTGTATATAAACTTCCATGAAGGCTCTGTGAAAACTTTCAATTTGAAAAGAATAGAACAGTTTAAAAATGTGTAAGATACGCACAAAAGAACAGTGGAATTGTACATATCAGTGTGGTTAATCATACAATCGACTGGGGAGGGGAAATAGTGCACTGAAAAGGGACATGACTGAATGTAGCTTTTTAAAAGAAAATCAGGGCCATAGCATGCATATAAGTCAAGGCATGTAGGAACTTGACCTTATAATCTCAAAAGAAGTATGCAAAATGTTTAAATTTCAGTGGAGGTATTACATGCATTCGGAAATAGGATTATTATTATATTTGTAAACATAGTATGGCGACCCTAGCACTAAGGTGAACCAACGAAGGCCGTCAAAAAGGGGGCCCTCAATCAGCTTACAGTGCTGACATATTTCCGTTTCTCGAAGGAAACTCGCGGATTATGGCTACTACCCTTTCCTTCCTTCGATCTTGGCCTGTTCTCGTCCTCTGTGGCATTTCCTCGATTTCTTTTTCTTGTAGATAGCAGAGTTTAGGGTTCACGCTTCTTTTGGAAAGGGTAAGTTATTATCAGACATGAAGATGCTGCATGTGAGCAAAAACTAAATTAAATTTAAATATTAACTAATTCCAGTCGATTCGCGATTTTCGTTAAGTAATAATGATGTTGAATCATGTCATTCATAATTTTGAAATGTTTTTTCACATCTTCTACACCCTTTTCTTTATTTGTAATGGTCTTTTTCTTTTTTGTCTTTGGGGGATTGTTTTCTTATACACGCCAAGAAAGAACTGTTACATTGTCTTTATGCTGTTTCGTGCTATATTAATTCGCAAAATTGCTCTCAATTATTATTAGAATAATCATCATCACCTTCAATGCTTCCGTCTTCAAACGTCCATAACATGCTGTGATCGCTCGATGTTCATTTTCCCCTCTTGCTTGACTTTGTTATCTTCTCTTTCAATTTTTCTGTGTTGATTTTGTTTCACTTAATTTCTTATTGGGCATTCTAGGCTGTAAATATTTTAATAAGTTGATAGCATTTTCTATGCAAGGTCTGCACATGAATAATAATAATAATAATAATAATAATAATAATAATAATAATAATAATAATAATAATAATAATAATAATATATGCTGAAAGAAGACCTTCATTAATACATGTTTTATTGAAAATAATGGCTATTTCAGCAGCGTTTATTTTGTATAGAAGTTTCTCCATTTTTCTTATTACTAACCTTTCTTCTGTACTCAAGTTGGCTATTAAAACGCCAAATGGGGGATTCATGCCAAACCGTGATATTTGTCAAATTGAGTGTATTATACAAAATGCAGTCCAGACGGCCAAGGAAGAATTTGCGTAGTTTCTTAATTCATTGTTCGTTATGGAAATATTGCCATATGCAGGTGCCAGATTATTTACTTAACAACAAATAACATTTCCTTTCAAAGGTGCTATACTTGAAATAAATTACATTAGAATTGAGTAGACTTATTCAACGTATTAAAGATAATTATTTTGCAAAGTAAGGAAAATATATACCGATGGGTCCACGATTTCTAATTTTATTTTCAACTTTAGCTTCGTGACAGCATACCAAAGATTTTGAAGTTGGCTTTGCTGCCGCTCGAGTCTTGGCTCAACGTATCGTACTGCACTGGGGTGTTGTCATTTCGTCTCCTACAGCCAATAAATAATACTACATCAAGGCGTTAACATTCTTTGAAAACTATGTTTAATTAAACTAATTTTGTCCTTTGATCAATAAAATAATTTGCATGACACATTTAGTGGGTCTAAATTGGACTTCTGATTTTCCCAGATGATTAGCCTCGGTCTATTTTCAGCAGTATACTCTCTTGGATACGTAATATTAATGAATATTAAAACGACAATATATATATATATATATATATATATATATATATATATATATATATATATATATATATATATATTAATATGCTTAATTTGATTATTCCCGTTATTCTTGTTTTATTAGCCATGTTCGCCTTTCTTCTTATCCTTTTCATAATTGCTTAACATAATTAACTCAGACCTAGCAATTCAAAGTAAAAAAGCAATCATAAAAAATCAAACGAATATAATTCAGTCTTATTTTTTATCGAATTCCTTGCATATCATCCTGTTTCATTTGGACACGTTGGAAAGCTGTGGGAGTCAAAACTGACGAATACATTAAGAAAAGGCTTACTTTCATTAAAGCTTTCTTAGGTTGATCTTTCTGTGGCTATTAATTTCTTTTAAATAGAAATTAATTCAAATTAGTTTCACATGTATACCTAGACCTACTACCATAAGCATATTATAAGTAGCTGAAAGGATAAGAAATATGAAAGGTGACGTTCTCGTTTAAGTCTATTTCATTTTTTTTTTTTCAAGAAAAACCTACTGCTTTAATCAAGGGTTGTTCTTTGACGGCTACAGGGTGTAACACGAGTGTATGCACATATTTTTTGGAATGAAAGATAAAGTTTCTTTGAACAGAAAATATTTTATAAACATGCATTTTAAGGCGTCTGTTGTCGGTGCGGTGAATTTTAAAATAACCGTTACCATTAGTGATGCTTTCAAGCGATGGAGTTCGTAGCGAGAAGTCGGATCGAGTCGCCTGATATGTAGAAGAGAGCGGAGGTGGCGTATAGGATTGATGGAAGGATTAGGCCGATGTTAATAAAGTATCTCCCAATAAAATGTATTCTTTAGGTTTTGAAGAAAAAAAAGGCATGCATCATTGAAACTGTTTCCCTCCCTATCCGTGGTATTCACTGGCCACCAATAAAAAAACAAAACAAAAAGAGTAAGCCTAACTGAATCTCTCATCCATCAAAGATAAGTTTGCTTATTCATTAGACAACTATCAATGATTTCAAGCGTAGATTTAAAAATCTCTTCCTCTCCATCTAAAGTATTCAACGGACACCAGTCATAAGCGTAGAGCTAGTTATGATTCTTGGTTCAGCAATGTCGTGATGAGGCACTAGAATTCAAAGTTCACAAATGCTCTCTTGTGGTGCTTCGAGTGTTCCACCTCTAGGCCCATGTTCTAAATTTTGCCGTTCTTTAAACAACTTGATTCATCTATGTATGATTCTCTCTGGTTTATTAAGCTTTCTTGATATCTCTCCAACAGGAACTTGCACCGAATGCAGTGCAATAGTTGTCTTTCGCTCATCGAGGGATGTTTCTTAGACCGAGAAATGACACATTGACATTAGATTCCCGTGCACATAACATCAAAAGCAATAGAGTGAGGTCGCCTGGTTCACACTGTTAGGATAAGGTTTTTTTCTTTTCGGTTTTAAATTTGATAGCATTTTGTGAGATTCCAATGTTTTCTGTAAAGTTTAACAAATGGAATAGTTCAACTACCTTCAACTTAATATTGAAATGATAATTTAAGGACTATGTTTATGCGATCCTAATAGTGATAGGTGTCTTCTATCTATTTGGTAATGTTTATCACTTCGTTTCGTTCACGTCAATTTTGCTATATGGAAAATAGTTTTACACAATAACATAACATAATGTTCTAAAGATATCAGTGACTGTTTTTAACGTCATTACACATGATTTCTTCCATCTTTGAAAAGAAAAATAGATAAATAAGGCATGAATCGTGCGTCAGGCAGTGAACAAAAAATTATGAAACTCTGCCACCAGTTTTTTGGCCGACAGTACAAATTGGATCTTAAGCCTAATTGACAAAAGATACAAAATGGATCATTCTGGATTCCTCTTGCTGAGGGGCGTCTGCTCCTCTCTCTCTCTCTCTCTCTCTCTCTTCTCCTTCCAACGTTTCGTCCTTATACCCAGAAGGACATCGTCTGGCAGGTGATGCGGGACTGAAGTTCTTGCGGGAGTCCTACGGTATATATAGTCTGTTGCATAGCATGGGGTCCTTATCGGCAGCTGAGCCAGTTAGCCAATCAGAATTCGCCGATAAGGACCCCATGCTATGCAACATACTATATATACCGTAGGACTCTCGTAAGAACTTCAGTCCCCCAACTCCTGCCCGACGATGTCCTTCTGGGTTTAAGGACGAAACGCTGCAAGAAGAGAGGAGAGAGAGAGAGAGAGAGAGAGAGAGAGAGAGAGAGAGGAATCTAGTAGAATGAGTCATTTAAGATAAAATTTGTGCCACATTTTGTATAATACATTCAATTTGACAAATACCAAGGGTTTTAATAGCCAACGTGAGTACGGAAGGAAAGTTAGTAATAGGAAGAATAGAGAAACTTCTAGACAAAATAAACGCGGCTGAAATAGCCATTATTTTCAATAAAACCTGTAATAATAATAATAACTTAATTAAAATATCAGGTTAGCCATATTTCTTTTGCAAAGTCATTGGCCAGTACATTTTCTTCTCTATTATTCTTTATGTTTAGAATGTTCCTTCATTCCTGTTTTAAGACCAACGACGTAGACATGAAAATGAACGTTGGCGAAATAATGAAAACGAGCACATGTGGAACATACGAGAGGGGAGAAAATTATAAATAGTAATACTCATAATGGACGGATTACTCACAAAACATTCTTACTCTAGCACCTGAATTTTGTCGTTGGGGAATCTTCTCGTTCCGCAGTAAGAGTCACCATTCTTGTGAAGGAAGGTGATAACTGCTCCAAAAGCGTCACCAACTTCCGGTTGTAAAGGGAGGATACGTCGATGGTCAATGGAGGGCAACGATCCTTTATGAAACATGAAACGATACAGCTTTTGTGTCGCGGGAAGTTTTCTCTATTTAAATTTCAAGGAAACCAAATAAAAAGACATCTGGGAAATCGATTTTAGTCCGTAGAACTCACTCTCCATGATTGTGGAGTGGTGTTATTTTAACGAAATACGCCAAAGAAGCAATACAGTAGATCAGTTTGTAGTGGATTGCAGAGATAATTGTTAAAGAAAAATGACTCTTACGTCATAATGGCTGCAGAGGTCCAACTTTAATTCGAGAAAATAAAAGTCCTTTTTGCTGCAGCATCTCAGTGGATGACGAAACTTCAGGATGGGAAATTCCAGGACTGGGAAAAAGTTTTTAGTTTTGAAAAAGGGTAAAATGGCTGAAGTCATGATTGTTGGTAAGAGGAGAATCTCTTTGCCAGGAATTTTAGTTTTTAGAAAGATAATTCTAGGCAACCGAATCAAAGCTGGCATTAGCACGTGAAATGAATGTCAAATGCTTATCAAATAAATGCGGTTATTAAATGTATTATATCTTTAATTTTTTGCAGTGATTACTGATTAGCACAAGTAATGTCACTGGTGATCATTTAATATGGAGATTTAATCTCATTTCATAAACTTTCATTCGCTTTCCATTCTTTTTAGTTTTCTGTAACAGAAAACTATTGTGCCGGCTTTGTCTGTCCGTCCTCACGTTTTTTGTCCGCCCTTAATCTTAAAAAGTACTGAGGCTAGAGGGTTGCAAATTGGTATGCTGGTCATCCACCCTTCAATCATCAGACATACCAAATTTCATCCCTTCAGCCTCAGTAGTTTTTTTGTTTATTTAAAGTTAAATTTAGTCATAATTGTGCGTCTGGCAACCCTATAGGACAGACCACCACCGGACAGTCGCTGAATGCTTCGTGGGCTGCAGCTCATGCAGCATTATACGTTGTACAGAAAACTCGATTGCACAGAGGAAACTTCGGTGCATTTTTTACTTTTTTTTTTTTTTTTTTTTTTTTACTTTTAGCGCCTAAGTGTCGTGGTCGGTATGGTGTTGGCGTGCCACCTCGGTGGCCGCAAGTTCGATCCCCGGCACTCTATTGAGGTGTGAGAGATGTGTATTTCTGGTGATAGAAGTTCACTATCGACGTGGTTTTGAAGTCACGTAAAGCCGTTGGTCCCGTTGCTGAATAACCACTGGTTCCATGCGACGTAAAAACACCATACAAACAAACATTTACTTTTTTTCCAGTTTGATGCTTTGTTCACCTGGAAACCTTAATACCTGATTTCGTGTGGTTGACTTGTTTAGCTTTTGTTATAGTGTTTTGCACAATCTAATTTCCTTGGCTGCTTTTCTTTCGGTGTGAACCCTCCCCCTCCCCTCCATCCTCCCCCTTCCCCTCCCCTTTTCAGGACTTCAGGATCCTTTGAAGCTGTCTTGAGTTCTTGAATCATTCCTGTAGAAACGACTATTGGATTATAATGTCTTCTTGAAGTCTTAAGGCCTGTCCACACTAGGAAACATTGTTTACAAACAAAGTTTGCAAACAATGTTTCCTGTCCAGACCTTAGTTGTCGTCAGGATGCTTATGTCGGTGCAGTAGCCTCTGTATTCTACTTGGCCATTCTAATGCAGTCGAGGAGGGATTAACAAGGGAATGAAAAAAGGATGGGTAGTAATTAAGAAGTTTTGGGAAAAAGGAGCGTGTCATGCTGGCTTGCTTCGGGCGGAATTGAAAATAGATACATATACATACATATATATATATATATATAATATATATACATATATATACATTGTACAT
Source organism: Macrobrachium nipponense (assembly GCF_015104395.2). Lineage (NCBI taxonomy): Eukaryota > Metazoa > Arthropoda > Malacostraca > Decapoda > Palaemonidae > Macrobrachium > Macrobrachium nipponense. The sequence continues at coordinate 54,162,028 of NC_061088.1, forward strand.
GTGTATATATACATATATTCATAAACATATGCATACAATATACATACATACATATATATATATATATATATATATATATATATATATATATTTATATATATACAGACAGAAATACAGTTTTCCATTCTGGATGGGAAACAAATATACGGTAAAAAGTGTTTGCAAACAGTTTGCAAACTCTGTTTCCAAACAATGTTTCCTAGTGTGGACAGGCGTTCAAAGACTCCAGGATTAACTATAATATTGATTTCCTTGGCTGCTTTTCCCTATTGTGTGTGTGTGTGTGTGGCTGCCATTCTGTGGCTCCGGGATCCTGGAGTCTTCATGTAAATATTTAAGAAGACGTTATAATCCAATGGGCGTTTCTTCAGGTGGAAGAAGTGATTCCAAAGACAGGTTGCACATCCGTTTAGGAGGTACCCGGACAGTTTGCCGACTGGACATTATGCCTGTGGGGACAGTTTGCCCACTAGCAAACAACTGTTTCGTAGACTACTGCGGGTATTCTTGATCATTATCAGCTTCTATCTACAGTGTCCCTACCACTCGTAAAGAAGTGATATACATACCTTTTTTTCGACAAGTTTCTGTTAAAGAGAGAAAAAAAATGAAAATATATATTTATTCGTAAAGTAAGCAATCCTCTTATGTGAAATCCTTGGGGCCAGATGTGTTTCGTTTTTTGGATTTTATCGGATTTCGGAACTGTGGGATCCGAAGCAAAATCAAACGTCACTTCTGCAGCAACAACAATACGTATTTTTTTTTTTTTATCTTTTTTCAGTTTTTCTCATTATAGTTATTTATTCATTATAGTTTATTAATTTAAGGTAATTAAGATCATCAGTAATAAGATAATGAAGACCATGTGTTTACTAACACATTTTACTGTCAACAAAAACATTCGTGAAATGCAAAAATAGATATGATCAAAATAACTGTAATTTAACTAGTGAGTTTTAACGATAAGTAAGACTATAAAATACATTTCATCATATCGATTTTGGGTCAAGTAGTTCTTTATTGTTACTAAAGTCGTCACTAGATTGCAGTTCTGCATTTGAGGACGGTCCGGGAACAGGATTCGCAAGTGAAGACGCATCACGACGTCAGACTGCATGGGATTTTCCATGCCACTATATTAAAGATAGAATTATTGTTAACTTTTTTACATGAATAATTACATAGGGCAAATTGTTGAGTCATTATTTCCATCAGCAGTCATCTAGCCAATCAGGTTTAGGCGTATTCAGTCTGAGAAAGAACGAGAGTTGCTCACGTGAAACTGACGATGACGCGAGTGCCTGTTTTGAATACAGTACTACGTACTACATAAATGAAAGCACCTACTTAAGTATTTACGATGATACAATTCTAAGTACTTGGCAACCGCATGGCGTACGTTGCCGAAGAAACGCTAGTACATAACAAAAATAGTCACGTTTTGGGGAGAACACGTGACTAGATTTGAGATTTGACTTTAGTTATGTCTGCTTGAAGGTAAAGACCGCCCAGCTTCCAATTTATAGTCCTATGTTACCACATTCACATATATATGCTAATATATTTCCATATAACGATTTTTTATATACATATATATATATAATATATATATATATAAATATATATAATATATATTATACTGTGCGTCCTGGATTTGTTGGGTTTGATGGTTCGTGCCCGTGAGCCGACAAATCTCTTATCGACATAAAAGATTCCTCTTCGGTTAAAATATGAAAATATATTAATTCCTAGTTAGAGCGAATTAGATATTAAAAAAGGATATTTGTAGCTCGATATATTTATATGAATCTCGGTAATGTGGTATGACTCATATATATATATATATATATACTATATATATATATATATATATATATATATATATATCTCTCTTTTACGAACCATAATATTTATTCTTATGTTTACAAAGAGACATCTGACATTTAGTGACTGAGTCGAATGCCTTGTGACATGGGATGATATTCCTTCAAACATGATGGGATGGTGAAAGACGGTAAAGTAAGGATGTCATATTTACCGTAATGATAGGGTTATGTATTATATAACTGCCATATCTGAGGCATGGTATTACTTCGAAGTTGAAGATGTAACATTATATGGCCTGTAAAATAGAAAAGCCATGAAATGTAACCATCACAATTCGCCAGATAAATTTCTCAAACAACGTAAACAAGGGAAATATCAAATTTCGTTGTTACTCTAAGGAATCCTGAACCATATCACGAAAAATGGCAAGAAAGGACATTTCACATATAGAAGATTGATTACATTGAGTCTCTGGAGCCTGCAGTGCGTGAAAGATATATATACAAATAAATGGAAACTTGTAAGTAACCAAGACCCTTACAAGTTAACACCTAAGCAATGGATTTGCTGCCTGCAATTACGTATCCAGATATCGTGAACTGTTTCCCTAATGATGTAAGCCACCACATATTGGACCAGCTCAAGGCCTACAAGTCTCCGGAGTCGTACAACTATTTTGTATCTGGCTGGGTGAAGGATTTGAAACAGATTGTTGAGATTGGATTCGGCATCGTCACTGCTCGGATTCTACATTCACAGAAGTTGTCAGCACTACCAACTGCAGACATGAGTAATCGCCATGCCAGGTGGAGCCATTTGGTTCGATGAAAACTTAGCCTACATTAAGCCAAAGTTAGTCACACATAAAAAATAAGAATATTCTTCACTTCGATTCGAGTAATAGAAGTTTTTTTCTGGGATTTAGTTAATTTGTTCTAAAATACTTTCACGATAACATGCTTAAAAGACGATATTTGGGGACAAAACCAGTAACCTACACATCTACTTACTATTAAGCCTCTTCAGTAACGGACAAGCTCGTTTTTACTTTATAAGATGAATGAAGTTACGATTTCAAATCTGAAGTCGCCATTGCCCATAAGTGCCACAACAATATGTTGAAAGTGTGACTTCTTGACACAGAAAGGATTTGCTAAAAATAAATAAACCGTTATTTTCACGTAAAATCGAATAATAGGAATTGTTTTTTGCATTTGTTTCTGTCGTCCTGAAAGGCTCTTCCCAAGTGTGACTTTTCGTGATTTCGTTGAGAAACCAAGTATGGTGGTGTGCATTTTGTTAAACAACTCTAACTGCCTATGATGTCTGTGTGCAGTTCACTATCCACTACTTCAAGTTTTAAAGATTTTACCAAAATAACTTCCTAGCAGCTCTAAATCATCTATCATTTGACAGAGAATGCAGTGGCTGCCAATGATTTGCTTTGTGAAATATTTATGCCCTAGGCTTCATTAATTATTCACATTATCACTAATTACACTAACAAATAATAACTCATCACTATGTCTTGCTGGCTGATAATTAGCTCTGTTTATCCTTGAAATCCACAGTGCTCTCCTTCTATCACTAATCTCGTGAGTTTTATCTCCTTGATCTCTCACAACAGCAGGGACTGAGAAATACGATTTGCGGTCTCTGTTTGACCTATTGTAGCACCCAAGCACATTGCAGGTGTTCACCATATTTAAAAGGTTAATAGGTACATTATCATTAGAAATTTCCGAAAAATCGTTCATATCATGATTGCGTGTATTGCGTTTGCTCAACACAGCTGACCTGCAAACATGGCCGATTTCCGTGTTTACATCCGGGAATCATTCTGTATCGACAACTATCTAAGCCAGTAAGTAGGCTGCCTCACTCTAACCTTGTGCCCCACCCAGATAAGATGTAATGCGTTTTCTTCTCAAGGTCATGTGGGAAAGTTTGACGACGTGTTTTACCGGTTGAAAAGATTTCTAGAAAATAAGATATTAGGCACCGCTTGTTTGCAAGTCATTCATACACACCGGTAATTTGCTTTTACTAGGAAGTCGACCTTTTGCTCTTACGGGACTTTATTTATAAATGCCCGAAAAGTCTCTCTCTCTCTCTCTCTCTCTCTCTCTCTCTCTCTCTCTCTCTCTCTCTCTCTCTCGCCAAACTTATTCGTACAGTAATTGTTCCTAGCTATAGCTACCGAAAAATTTTGTAATTTATACTTGTAGGATTAATGAAAAAATGTTAGTTTTACCTGCAAACGTCATCTATCAATACATAATGTCCAGTAGGCAATTAATTCTCTTATTTGAATCTAAAGTTTATCTAGAGGAATATTTATAGTCAGATTGCCTACTGGACATTATACCTACCGGTCATTATGCTTATGGACAGTTTGCTTACTAGCTAACAAATGTTTCATAAACTACTGCGGGTATTCTTGATTATTATGAACTTAGTGTGTCTCTCCAGCTAGTAAAGAAGTGGTATATTTACCTTATTTTCGACAAGTTTTTGTTAAAATGAATTATATATATATATATATTATATATATATATATATAGATATATATATTATATATTATATAATATATATATATATATTATATATATATATAATTCATTTTAACAAAAACTTGTCGGAAATAAGGCAAATATACCACTTCTTTACTAGTTGGAGAGACACACCAAGTTGATAATGATCAAGAATACCCGCAGTAGTTTATGAAACATTTGTTAGCTAGTAAGCAAACTGTCCATAAGCATAATGACCGGTAGGTATAATGTCCAGTAGGCAATCTGACTATAGGCCTGTCCACACTAGGAAACATTGTTAGGAAACTTAGTTTACAGTTTCTTAGAAACTGCTTGTAACAGTTAACAGTTTGGAAAGTGTTTGTCTGCAATGTTTCTTATCCAGACCCCAGATGTCGTCAAACCATCGGATGTTTCTCCAGGAATGCTTCAGGAGCTGAAGACTGCTTCAAAGGATCTTGGAATCGTGAAGATGTCTTCGAGCCTTTCATCTCCAAGAATGTGGGCTTCCAAAGATTTTGCACAATACCAAAGAAACGAGTATTATGGAGAAGAAATCGGAGACGAAAGCCTTGGAATTCCCAGAAACCCATTGAACAGCTTCACAACATACTGGAATCTTTAAGAATTTAAGAATATGTTATAATCCAATGGGCATTTCTCCAGGAATGCTTCACACGCTGAAGACTGCTTCAAAGGATCCTAGATTTGTGAAAACATCTTCCAGAATACTTTTCAATACAATGGGTGTGTCTCTAGAATTCTTGAATACTGTTAACTTGGCTGGGCAGCCCCATATGCACTGAATTTGAATAAATCTCAAAGACAAACATCTTCACACATGGTCCGTTATATGTCACCTGCTGTCGCGTTTGTTCATTTGATTCATATCATGTTCAGGTCTTTAAAAAGGTCTGCAGATAAGGATATGGGTATTGGTATAGGTGTGGTATGGTACAGATATGGGTATGTGTGCAGTAAAGATTTGAGTATGGGTATTGGCATCGATATGGGTATGGTTATGGATATTGTTATGGCATGTGTGTGTATGTGTGTGTGTGTCCCTCTATTATATTATTTTCCTTGGCTGCCTTTTTATCTGTCTGTCTGTGTGTGGCTGCATGTCTGTTTGTGTCCCTCCCCATTCGGCCCTCCCTCCTTCCCCCTTTCCCTCTCCTATTCAGACTCCAGGATCCTTTTAAGCTGTCATCAGCTCCGGAATCATTCCTGGAGAAATGCCCATCGGATTATAACATCTTCTTGAAGATGTTCTAATCCGGGGTTATGTGAAGCCATCTTCAGTTCTTGAAGAATTCCTGGAGAAATGCACATTGGATTATTACTTCTTGAAATCTTAAAGACTCTAGGATCATTTGAATCCATCTCCAGCTCCTGATGTATTCTTGGAGAAATGTTCATCTTTTATATTATTTTTCTAGGCTCCCTTTCTGTGTATGTGTGTGTCTGTGCGCCTGCTTTTCTATGCTTCCGGGATCCTAGAGTCTTCAAGATTTAAGAAGGTATTATAGTCCAATTTTAATCCAATGGATGTCTCCAGGAGTTGAAAGAAATGATTCTGAAGACAGATAATGGATGAATTTAGGAGCTAAAGACAGTTTTACAGGATCCTGGAGTCTTTTAGAATTTAAGAAGACATTGTAATCCAATTGGCATTTCTCCAGGAAGTTGAAAGAAATTATTCCGAAAACAGATTTTGGATCTGTTTAGGAGCTGAAGATGGCTTCACAGGATCCTGGAGTCTTTAAGAATTTAAAAAGGCTTTATGAAATATTGGGCATTTCCCCAGGAATGCTTAAGGATCCTGGAGTTGTGAAGACGTCTTCAATCCTTTCATCTCCAAGAACGTGGGCGTCTTCAGTTCTTGCAAAATACTAAAGAAGAGAATTTCATGGAGCAGAAATCAGAGACGAAAGCCTTTATAATTCCCAGACTTCTTCATACACAGTCAGTTATTTGTTACATGCTGTCGTGTTTGTTCACTTGATTCACATCATGTTCAGGTTTTTGAGAGCTTTCAGCAAGGGAAAATTGGAGACCATACTATAACTGACAACATTGTTTTTAAAGAGGTCCTTTAGATATGGGTATGGGTATGGGTATTGGAATGAGTATGGGTATGGTGTGTGCGTGTGTGTGGGTGTGTCCCTTCTCTCCCCTTCTCCTTCCCCCTTATCCATTCCCCCTCCCCATATATTTTCCCCTACCCTCTTATCTTTTCCACTTCCATTTTCCCTTCCCCTCCCCTTTATCCCTTCACTTTCTTTCCTCTCCCCCTTTCCCCCTCCCTTCCTCTTCTCTTTTGCCCCTCCCCCTTCCCACTCCCACTACCAACTAGGATGGGTATGAGTATAAGTATGGGAATGGGTATGGGTTCAGATAAATACCCATTGGATTATTATGTCTTCTTGAAGCGCTTAGGACCCCATAGACAATACAATTGCTGGATCCGGTCATCTGAACTGGAAGTAAACCTCACTGTCTATGGGCTTCTCCTCCAGCCAAAAGTGGGCGGAGTCCATTGACCTCTCCAACCAGCTCGCAAGCTGCCATTGCCAGTTCATGGCTTCCATTTTAGTTCAGGTGGCTTGCATGATCTCAAGACTTACTTCAGTTTCAACTAGAAGCTGCAAGGGAAGCATGGCAGCTACGTCGGCAGATAAGGAGTTCTGGGAGGAGTTTATTGGACGTCGTAGGGAACCAAGGCTTATGATAAATTAGTTGAAAATTACAGACGGATGCAATATACATTGCATCTTGCATAGTCTATTGGTAACATCATTTACAATACCTGAGGTCTATGATCTGTTAAAGCAGAATAGGCCCTTAAACCTACGGTTCTGTAGTCAAGTAAAAGTACATTTTCATCTCTTTTTGTACAGCTATGCTCAGAACTGATGCTGCATAATTACATAGGATTTCGTTCATAATTCACTAACTCGCAACTAATTTGCTCCATATTTATCTATTAGTTCAATGCAAAAACATGATTAATGCATACAATAAAGCCATAATATGTTTCATAAGAGTGAAATCTGTCATATTTTTCAAAAGTGTAAGAAAGCATTACATTTAACCAATTTTCAGAGAAACATTTTCAAAACTTTCATTCGCTCATCATGGATGCATTTGACCAAAACAAAGTCATCATCAAACCTCAGTTCAAATGTTAAATTATAGAGTTAGCCTTGATTAAACAAAGACAGGTAATGAACATCTCAAACGGTGGTTGGGATTCAGATATCATTGATAATATCTTCCTTCAACCAACGCTTAAGAAGATCAAAGAGGAATTATCAGTGGGGGTGACTTAGTAAAACGTGCTACCTGTGGATTGATCTCTTGGTATAAATACCACCTTTTCTATAACTTTTCTCATTCATTACCTATCTGAAGAGAGAGACAGCAGTCTCTGAAATATATACTTACTTTCTATACTTTGAAATTTTTATGGGCTCCTTTTATTAGATGGAATTCTGTTGTAATAGAACGTTTTTACCAGATATATATATAATCTATAATATATATATAGATATATAATATATATAATATATATATATAATATTATCTATATATATACTTGCACATACACATGAACATATTGTGACGAAGCACTCAAATATATGGTCATTACACTTACCAGTCAAAAAGTAGTTACCTCACAACAGCCACACACCTGAACCTTCATCACAGATAAAATACGACTGATTACTCTAAAGGCAACAGTGATCCCTTAAAAACTTATTAATCATGCAAGAAATCAGACTAAGTTCATTAAAACAAGTGTGAGGTAATCATATATGATTAAATTAATTAAAGGGCAGCACTCCAACAACTTTAAACGTCTGCGTATTTCCTGGTTCTAACTAATTTCAATAGAATTAAAGGAAGACAGCACAATTACCACTATATTTCTACCTAAATTTAATTCTATCACTGAAACACTTATAAAAAGTTTATATACAAAAAATTATTTTCAAATTCAAAATTTACAAGTGAAATTCACAATCTCTGGGAAATTTTCTACTACTTAAAGACAATGCACAGTTTAATTCATTCTTGGATTAATTATTAAGCAAAATTAAATGAAAATTAATCCATCAAGAAAATTGATTAATCAAAATGTTAAATCCTTCAATCAAAATTCAAACTATTAAGCAATAATTAATATTTGAAAAGAAATTAATTCACAAGTGTTAAATTAAATCAAGTATGGAATGTTAAACACTAAAGAAACACCTTAGTTAATCAAACAAATTATGAATGCAAAAATATGTAAACACAAAAATGTGGAAAAGTACCAAAATTGTAAAAACACTAAGAAAATAGTAAACATATAGAATAGGAAAAAACTCTTCAAAAGAATTAAATACAGAACAAAAAAATGTTGGATTCTGCAAAAAATGAAATAGTTTCACCCAAACACTTTAAATATTTTTAAGTGCACTTAAAACTTGTAATAAAAATATTTTTTAAGTGCACTTAAAACTTGTAATAACACATTATCTGGTACCAGTTTTTCCTTTTTGCTGCAGCTTCCCACATTCATGAACACACTTTGACAATATCTGTTCAGATTCCATAAATAACAACTGTGCTATTAAGAAATTAAATGAATCTAAAAATTATAAGTGACCATTAAGTACAAAAGCTTTACGTTAATGAAAAAAATCAAAATTTCCCTCACTTGGGAAGAGAGAGAGAGAGAGAGAGAGAGAGAGAGAGAGAGAGAAGAGAGAGAGAGAGAGAGAGAGACCTTTAGCATCTCTTTTCAGCACGGTTATAACTCTAAGTATGACTCTCTCTTCTATGGGAACCGCTGATCAACAAGATGATTCAAAATGAATGACGTCAAAGCATTTTAGGGCTAGGTTTTCTGGAAAACTATTAATAAATTCCCTTTTCAAATGAGAGGGAAAGATAATGATATTATTTTATTGATAAAATTAACAGTACACGATTTCAGAAAATAAAATTCTCTTAACATGAAAGAAATGATTTTAAACGATTCTATACCACAAGTGACATCATAGCAGTTTTAGGAACTAGATACTCATTTCATCTCCAAATTAAATTACTTACAAGTCAACAAATTCTTTTTTGACAAATCGAGAGAGATAAGAGTTAATTCATCAGTAATATCAAACAGTTTCATAGTAAAACAATCTCTAATTGTCCTTATCAACATTCTCTTCATGGTGTGACGTCCCGGAAGACCGCAACGCCCCTGAAGCATTTTCCAGAGAGGTAACAGAGTACTTGGACCTTTCCTCAAAAAAAAACGGGACGCCATATCTTAAAAACTAACCTTAGAATGTTCTTGAAAATCTCATTATCTTTCCCACACCCAAATTGTTTCAAGATAGACTAACCCACCCTAACCTAGGGGCATGGAAAAAAATCGGGCCTGGCGCAATACTACGTAACATACATCTCAGGTATTTGCGCCCCCGAATACGACACAACAGCATCAACAAACGGCCAATCTAAATTCAGCCCACCAGTCCGCCTGTCTTATATAAATAAATACCTAGTGTCTTGTTTTACCTTATATCTTATATCATTCACTTTTGTATCTTTCAGATGGAATAAAAAATAATAAATGAGAACATCTTTTATTTGACCCTGATAAAACTGTGATGACAAAATCTTAAAGAAGACTCTATGGTTATTAAATGCCGTAGACACTGCCCCTAAAGAATGGTCTTCTATATTGATAGTGACATTAATAATAATCATAGCAATAATAATAGTAGTAATATTATATAATATCTGGGAAATGCGGTGTTTAATTGGATGTTAATGGATATTTGTTTTTATAATGCATATATATATTTATGTGTGTGTGTGTACGTATGACACACACATATATATATATATATATATATATATATATATATATATATATATATATATATATATGTATATATATATATATATATATATATATATATATATAGCATATACATACATATATATATATATATATATAATATATATATATATATATATATATACACTAGGAAATAATGAACACATGGCCCGTGTTTCACAGAAATGAATTTCTGACTCACACGGGGAAAGAATGTTGTCGGTATCCTGAGTGAGTGACAAGCCACGACGGCACCATTATTATTGTCCACTGTGAATGCTGGGTCTATCGCCTTAGGCCGTCACCTTGGAGACCTAGGTTTGTTTCTGGCGTGAGAGTCGGAATAAAAAATGTATTCGTGTACACACGCACAAATTAGAATTGGCAGTTTCACACTCACTAAAATCCCACTCACTAAACCCTCACACGCAATAACACTAAACACTTATTGAATACCCAACGCTCACTAGGCACTCACAATACACTAAATGCTCACTTAACATTCATGTAACACTAAACACTCACTGTACCCCAAATACTCAGTAAACATTCACTAAAACTCACTTAATCCTAAACATTCATTAAACACTAAACATTTACTAAAGATTCATTAAGCACTCACTATGCACTAAACACTCACTGAACCCTAAACACTCATTAAACACTAAATACTCACTAAACCCTAAATACTCATTAAACCCCTAAACACTCTTTAAACACTAAATAGTAAATCAACATCCACTCATCACTCATTAAACACACACTAAACATTCGCTAAACACAAACATTCACAAAATATTCATTAAACCCTAATACTCACTAAACATTCAATGAATACTTACATAATAAACATCCACAAAACACCAACATTCAGTAAACCCTACTCACTTACTAAGCATTCACTAAACCATAAACACTCACTAAACATTCACTGAATGCTTACACACTAAACATCGCTAAAATCTAACGTTCATTAAACCCTAAACATTCTTTGAATATTTACATTCTAAACATTCACTAACATTAACAAAACATTCACTAAAAACCCTAAAGATTCACTAAACACTTACTCACTAAACCCTAAAAATTCCTTAAACTCATTAAACATTAACGATAAAAAAGAATTCACAATCGCATTAATCCCCTGTTCAATTTGCGGGTTACCAGACCTTTAAAAATGGCTGCAAGCCTTTGCAGTGCCACCCTGGTGGTAGACCACCGAACTACGTAGTATTGGTATAGAGATTGCAACTCTAGGTATATATATATATATATAGATATATATATACATATATATATATATGATATATAATATATATAATATATAATATATTATCTCTATATATAGATATATATATATATATATATATATATGTGTGTGTGTGTGTGTGTGTGTGTGTGTGTGTGTGTGTTTGTGTGTACCCTCTATGGGGGATCACAAAATGAATATTTTCCACTTTGTTTTGATCAATAACTGGTGGATGGACGGTCCTTTGATAGGATGTATCTTTTTTTTCACATTTTGGACGGTCCAGTTTATGAACCAACCAGACATCGGTTTCCTCCACATGCTTCTGTTTTTATTCCTTGTTGTGTTTGATGGGAGTCTCTTGTCGACGCTGAGTAAAAGACGCTTGATGCCAAAGGTTGGTTTGAGAATCTGACTGAAGCTTCGATTATTCTCTTCTGGATTTCGAAGTCTTCTTCCTTCCTTGGAGGCAGACGGAGCCAGTGTGTTCGTTCGTTCGTCCTCCTCCCTGTGTGTCTTGAAGGGCGCTCTCCCGTTGGGATTCTTGAGGATTTGGGAAGCCTTTCTCTTCTGTTCTCGTATGTAAAATAGCCTTATTCTCTCGCTTTCTAAACTCTTGCGCTTTTGACGGCAATGATGTCTCACGGCTGGGGTGTCATCACAGTGCCAAATCATTGCAGAAGGGTTTTGTTTAACCACCAATGAGTGCCTTCCCTCTGCTCATTGGCACCGCTCACCAAACCAGTGAGGTCTCTGGGTATATGGTCTCCTCCGTTCCACGAAGTCTTGCATCGCTCCATCGCTGAAGATTATAAGTTAATATTTCTTCGAATATCTTGAAACAGGTTTCCATTTGCGATTCGTCTTCCGGAAAATCCCTCAAATATCCTGACAGTTTCTCCTTGCACGAAATCGGTATATTGGTGATTTTCTAATAGCGTCTTTCTCACTTTGCTTAATCGTCTTTTGTCTCATAGGAAATCTGATTTTGATTATTTCATCGATGCTCTTTCTGTCCTTCCGTTTGACTTCTCTCGTCTTCCCTGCTTTCTATCAGCTCCTCTCATTTCGGCTGTCTGGTCTCCTTCCTGTATCCAGTCTTCCTTTCGGCCTTCGTCTCCTTGTATCTCTTCTTTGCAGACTTTCATGCATCCTTTCTCCGCTTTCTTTCAGCCCTATTGTCAGCCCTCCTCCTCTTCCTCAGGATCTGCAACTTCTTTCATCTGAATTTCTGCTTTGTGCCTGTAAGAGCGTTCTTTTCTATATGAGCAATTATGCCGTTTTTAGCATTACTAGGAATTTTTTTAACGCCTCGAGAAGTATTCCGCCTTCCACTAGCAAAAGTAGCCTATCTCCTCCATCTGCCTCTGCAATTGTTCTTAGTTCTCTCTCTATCTCTCGCGCGTGCGCTCCCGCAATTGACGGCAATGATGCCTTACTGCTGGGGTGTCATCACAGGGCCAGATCATTGCAGAGAGGCTTTTGTTTATTAACCAGCAATGAGCACCTTCCCTCTGCTCATCGGCACTGCTCACAACACCAAACCAATACGGTTTCGAGGAGTCTTGTATCGCTCCAAATCTTATTTTATATAAACTCGGAATTACTGAATATATATATATATATATATATATATATATATATATATATATATATATATATATATATATATATATATATACACATATATATATATATGTTTGTGTGTGTGTGTGTTCAGAATTTCGAATTTCTTGAAACCGGTTTTACACTTTTTGCACGTCTTCTGGGGGATCCATTATCGTCAATCACTGGAGTGGCGACCTCCCTGCCGTGTGTGTGACCTCGGGCAGCCATCTTTTATATTTTATTACTATTAATATTTTAGTTATTATTTTCTATCTTTTTTACTATTATTATGATCATATTATTACCAGTAATATTGTTATTTTTACTTTTATTATTATTATTATTTTTTTTTTTTGCTCTATCACAATCCTCCAATTTGACTGGGTGGCATTTATAGTGTGGGGTTCCGGGTTGCATCCTGCCTCCTTAGGAGTCCATCACTTTTCTTACTATGTGTGCCGTTTCTAGGATCACACTCTTCTGCATGAGTCCTGGTGCTACTTCAGCCTCTAGTTTTTCTAGATTCCTTTTCAGGGATCTTGGGATCATGCCTAGTGCTCCTATGATTATGAGTACGATATCCACTGGCATATCCCATATCCTTCTTATTTCTATTTTCAGATCTTGATACTTATCCATTTTTTCCCTCTCTTTCTCTTCAACTCTGGTGTCCCATGGTATTGCGACATCAATGAGTGATACTTTCTTCTTGACTTTGTCAATCAACGTCACGTCTGGTCTGTTTGCACATCACCCTATCCGTTCTGATACCATAGTCCCAGAGGATCTTTGCCTGATCGTTTTCTATCACTCCCTCAGGTTGGTGCTCGTACCACTTATTACTGCAAGGTAGCTGGTGTTTCTTGCACAGGCTCCAGTGGAGGGCTTTTGCCACTGAATCATGCCTCTTTTTGTACTGGTTCTGTGCAAGTGCCGGGCATTCGCTTGCTATGTGGTTTATGGTTTCATTTTTCGTATTGCACTTCCTACATATGGGGAAGGTATTATTTCCGTCTATCGTTCTTTGAACATATCTAGTTCTTAGGGCCTGATCTTGTGCCGCTGTTATCATTCCTTCAGTTTCCTTCTTTAGCTCTCCCCTTTATTAGCCATTGCCATGTGTCATCGCTGGCTAGTTCTTTAGTCTGTCTCATGTATTGTCCGTGCATTGGTTTGTTGTGCCAGTCCTCTGTTCTGTCTGTCATTCTCCTGTCTCTGTATATTTCTGGGTCTTCGTCTACTTTTATTAGTCCTTCTTTCCATGCACTCTTTAGCCACTCGTCTTCACTGGTTTTCAGATATTGCCCCAGTGCTCTGTTCTCGATGTTGACGCAGTCCTTTATACTTAGTAGTCTTTTCCCTCCTTCCTTTTGTGTTATGTATAGTCTGTCCGTATTTGCTCTTGGGTGTAGTGCTTTGTGTATTGTCATATGTTTCCTGGTTTTCTGATCTATGCTGCGGAGTTCTGCCTTCGTCCATTCCACTATTCCTGCACTGTATCTGATTACTGGCACTGCCTATGTGTTTATGGCTTTTATCATATTTCCGGCGTTGAGTTTTGACTTGAGTATCGCCTTGAGTCTCTGCATATATTCTTTCCTGATCGTGTCCTTCATCTCTTGGTGTTTTATATCCCTCCTTCCATTATTTCCAGGTATTTGTATCCTGTCTCATCTATGTGTTTGATGTTGCTCCCATCTGGTAGCTTTATCCTTTCAGTTCTCGTTACTTTGCCTTTTTGTATGTTGACTAAGGCACATTTTTCTATTCCAAACTCCATCCTGATGTCCCCAGATACAATCCTTACAGTCTGGATTAGGGTATCTATTTCCTTGATGCTCTTACCATACAGCTTGATGTCGTCCATGAACATCAGATGGTTGATTCTGTTGCCTCTTTTCTTGGGTTGGTACCCGGCATCCATCTTCTGTAGTACTTTTGTCATGGGAATCATGGCTACTACGAAGAGTAGTGGGGACAGTGAGTCGCCCTGGAAGATCCCTCTCCTGATATTAACCTCTGCTAGTCTTATTCCAGAGCTTGTAAGTATTGTATTCCAGTTGCACATTGTATTTTTGAGGAAGCTGATGGTGTTTTCCTCTGCCCCATATATTTTCAGGCATTCTATTAGCCATGTGTGTGGTATCATGTCGAAGGCTTTCTTATAGTCTATCCATGCCATGCTTAGGTTGGTTTTCCTTCTCCTACTGTTCTTCATTACCATTTTGTCTATCAGGAGCTGGTCTTTATTATTATTATTATTATTATTATTATTATTATTATTATTATTATTATTATTATTATTATTACTACTACTACTACTAATGGACCCAATTTCACAGAGAAAAATTACTGGAGAAAAACAGGCTGCCTAAGAACTCCAACCATTGTGGTCAAGGCCTAAGCATCTCCTCTTGGATCTAAGCAGTGTCTAGCATAAATGGTTCCTGTAAGTAATTACAAGACTTCCTTTGCATACAGCCACTAATAACTAACTACAGTAATGCGCAATCACTAAACATTAACAGTCACAATGCACTTACACTCACTGAACTCTTACACTTACTATACACTCACTAATCACACACTTACTATACAATCACACTCACTAAACACTCACACTCAATAACACTAAACACTAGTTGATTACCCCACACTCACTAGGCACGCACAGTATAATTATATTCACTAAACATTCATGAAACACTAAACACACACTTTACCCCAAAAACTCGGTAAACATTCACTAAAACTCACTTAATCCTAAACATTCATTAAACACTAAACACAAAACATTCGTTAAGCACTAACATTCACAAAAATTCACTAAACCCTAAACACTCCCCAAACTTTCACTGAATACTTGCACACTAGACATTTACTGAATATTTACATGCTTAACATTCACTAAACCCTAAACATTCTTTGATTACCTACATACTAAACATTTGCTAAATGCTAACATTCACTAAACCCTAAACACTCACTAAAATTTCACTGAATACTTACTAAACACTTACACACTAAACATTCACTAAACCCTAAACTCGCACTAAACATTTTTTTGAATATTTACACCAAACATTCACTAACATTAATAAAACATTCATTCGAACCCTAAAGTCCTAAACACTCAGTACACATTCACTGAATACTTACACCAAACATTCTCTAAACACTTACTCACTAAACCCTAAACATTCACTAAGCACTTACTCACTAAACCCCCAAAATTCGACAAACTCATTAAACATTAACGGTAAAAAAGAATTAACAATCGCGGTAAAAACAGAATTCACAATTGTGGTAAAATAAGAATTCACAATCGCACTAACTCCTGGTCAAAATACTGGTTACCAGATCTTTAAAAATGGCCGCAAGGCTTTGCAGCGCTGCCCTGGTGGTAGACCACCGAACTACGTAGTATTGGTATAGAGATTGCAACTCTAGGTTTATTTATATACCCTCTATGGATAGGAGACACCTATCACTAGTGGTATCTCATAAACATAGTCCTTATATTATCATTTCAATATTAAGTTGGAGGTAGATGAATGATTCAGTGGGTAAATTTTACAGAAAAATTTGGAAACTCACAAAATGCTATCAAAGAAAAAAAAGAAAAAACAATGATAACCTTAACAGTGTGAACCATTCGACCTCACTCTTTTGTTTTTTATGTGATTTGCGCAGGAATCGAATGTCAATGTGTCATTTATCGGTCAAAGAAACATCCCTTCTCAGTGAGAGACAATTATTGGACTGCATTCGGTGCAAGTTCCTGTTAAATAGAAATAAAGAAAACTTAATATACCAATCATACATAGATGAACTAAATTGTTTAGAGAATGGCAAAGATTAGAAAATGGGCCTAGAAGTGGAATTCCACAAGAGAACAAGACAATACAGTAGTGTAAATGTTGCTGAGCAACATTCATTTGTGAACGTTGAATACTAGCGCTTCGTTGCGATATTGTTGAACCAGGAATCATGTCTAGGTCTACATGTGTGTTTCCTAAAAAATGCAATACCCTGCCTTTATGATTACAACTGCTGTAAATTACATGAAATTACTAAAACAAATATGCTGTAACAGAGCTACTTATACAGTATGAAATGTGTAATTGTTTATCATGTATTCTTTATACTAAAACGAAAAAGCCAGATTTAGCACAAAAAAATTGATAAATAAAATAGAATAAAATGAAATAAGAAAGGCTCTACTTTTAGTTACAGTATGTGAGTATGAACTTTTCAACACTGAGTTTGGGGGTGATATCTGGATATCTGCATTTATAGACTACGGATTCGGATGTTGCTTGCAATGCTAATACGGATATGGCTGTTACGAAACTGTCAATGCAGATGCGGATTTATAAAAA
>NC_061088.1:54182020-54207020 GCF_015104395.2 Macrobrachium nipponense
TTAGATATATCTCTTAGATTTGAATACTTTTCTTATTCATATTTTGGAGTTATTGTGAAATGTCTTTTTTACGATGTCTATTTACATTTTTCTTATTACTTTGCTGTTTAAAACTATTTTTGGTTTCGAAACATCATGAAATGAGTTTTTGTGTCACGCAAAACCTGTGTTGACCATAACTACGATTCAATATAATAAAGTGGAGGAATTATCTTTGAAATGTAGAAATTTGTACTAGTAACTTTTTATGAAGCAAATCGATCGAACTAGTCTAATTATATCATAGGTGGATCAAGTGGCAACTCTTTCAAGGTCTCTCCAAAGAGATTTATATGTAATTTCCTCGTGGATTAAGCCGCTTCACCACCTGTTAAATGGTCTATTTTAGGTATTTGGGGAAACTGGTACCGTTCGTCAAGACATGTCCCACGTTTTTCCTTAATCAAAATATTTCTCTTAAGGTAAAGCTTATCTTTACCTCGTTCGTGTTAGCTTGGGGCATTTGAGGGAAGTCTTGATGTTATTACACAGGCAGACAAAATTAACAAAAGTTGTTTAGAGTTTTGAGTTTAAACTTAAAACAGACGAATCAAAATGTTTCTCTAGTAACCAGTTCAGTCGGCCATATTCGCTCAACTGATCGGTTTGCTGAACGAACGAATTCTTCAGTACACAAAGAATCATCCCTCAGGGATTAGAGATTAGGGTCACTAAAAATTGTCGGTATTAACGATGTCTGTAGTTGTATAGAGGGAGCAGATTATATGGTATCCATGATCTCCATAGCAGTCGTGTAAAGAGATAAAAACAGATAAAAGAGTAAAAAATGAGCCAAAGTTTCTTTGGCGCAACTGAGTTTTTCTGTACAGCATATAATGCTGTATGAAAACTCTCAGCCATGGCCCATGAAGCTCTCAGCTGCAGCCCAAGAAACTTTCAACCACACCCTTGTGTTGGCACTTATATGGGTGCTAGACGCACGATCAAGGTTACCTTTAATGTTAAATAAAATACAAACTATTGAGGCTATGGGGCAGCCATTTCGTATGTATAGTTGAAATGGTCCCTAGATTGGGGAGGTGTTCTACATTATAAACATCCCCAAGCTTAAATAGCATAAAATATTCATTTAAATCCATAAAACAGTAGCCACTCTATGATTCTTTCGCTACATCTATGAAAGATCTCTGACTCACAGCTTTCTCTTCTACAAACAGTGCTGCCTGCCATTTTCTTTTGCAGGTGCCCTTAATGCCCAAGAATTAAGCCCAGCTGTCCCAACCACATGGGAGCCTTGCAGAATTTGGATGCCACAAGGCCAGGGGATTACAATGAACAGTTGCCACCTAACAGGCAGATCAGAATTAGGACTAGGACTGAGATTATAAGAAGGATCGCACATGAAGGAAGGGTCGTTACGGGCTGCTCTAGGAGCAAGAGCCCGTGCCAGCACAAGGCTGGGGCTTAATCTTCAACAACAACAACAAGGAAGGGCCATCTCAGCAGCAACAGTCTCACAGGAGCAGAGTGAACCCCCTCCCCACTTCCCCTATCTCTTGGTGACTGCTCCACATGTTTAATTGCTCTCTCTCTCCATTGTAGTGGGGCGGTTAAGGAAGGATTTTAGGTAGAATCGTGCACTTTGGGTTAAAGCATGAAACTTGGCACACTGGTCCTTTGGACCCTTCTGAATAATTCTGGATGTGGATCCACTTCAGCATCCACCTTTGATGGCTGTTATGGATGTTTTTCCAAAATGGCCGCCACTTTTTAATGAATGCCCATAACATTGGCATTCTTCATCATAGAATCACAATCTTGGTGTCAAAATGTACAGTTTTGAGGTTGCCAGATACAGTGGACATGTCACTAGTATCATATGGCAGCCATATTAGTCAATTTTCAATATGGCCACCTTTTTTGTCAGATGCTTTGAACTTTGGCATATATAATCATAGAGGTACAATTTAGGTGTCTAAATGTATAGTATTGAGGATTCCAGAGACACTGGACATGTCCATACTCTTTATGTGACAGTTGTTTAGGAACCTTTGTTTTCAGTATGGCCACCATGTTTCATCATATCATAAAGCATTCCCCTATCTATCTACAATACTACCGATATATATGTTCCAAATTTAGGTTGTGTATCTAACAATCCTAAATCAGTTTTTGAGTAGAAAACCAACTATTGTGCAGAACTACACAGAGCATATGTTTGAAATTGCAAATAATAAACAAAATTACTTTGCATATCAGGAACTTCAACCCACATTTATTGCAAATAATCAAACAAAAATTTTTATTAACCGAGTGTTACATGGATCTCTACCACAAAGGGTGTATAAGACAAAAGGAGGTTTAAGTCATTCCAAGTATGGCAAATATCTATACATGTTATACTGACATTGCACTGACTAGGCATATGAAAATAAAATCAATTTAATGTGATAATCCTATCAGAGATATTCAATCAATCCTGGTAAGTAACACTGCCCCTCACAACGTCATAGAGGTGTGCACCGGAGGCTGGCTTTGTAGCATTTACAGAGCTCCCTAAATACCTTTCTGAAGTTGCAGTGTATCAGTTCACAACATGCCTCTTGAGCCTGGCCAAGTGATGTCCATTTTGCCTTCCATGACTCATCCTCTTTTTCCCATCCCCACTCATCAGGGCTTGGAAGCTGTGGCTCTTTCTGTAATGTATTTTCCCAAACATGCCTACCTTGATACACTGCTCGTAACGCATGCTGCTTGAGGGCAGCCTGAGTTGGGAGGATGTTTTCCAGAGCTCTTGATTGCATTGGAAAAAGGTGCTGTCGTGCATCATTGACCTTTACCAGGCCACATGCTTTGTCATACATTAGAACAACAAATTTCTCCAGAAGGTCGAAGGCATTGTCGGGAATGCTTGGTGGGGCATTTGAGAGTAGGAGGAAATGCATCAGTGACTTCTGGGTAAACAGACCAGGTATCCCATGCTGTCTTCTTTCCCTTTCCTGCAAAAAAGGAGGTTGTATCACAGCCTGTAAATGAGTGAAACATTGCCAGTGCAGATGATTTTGATGGACTAAGGGTAGCTGCTATGTTGTGTGATGGGATATACCTATGATGCTTCCCTACTCCAAATGATATCCATACCTCATTGATAGGTAAGCTGTGTAGCTTAGACAGGATGAGTACCACAACGTCTGTGTCTGATGTTCGTACCATGACATCTTTATGTCCCTTGTTAGCTACATCCAGGAGATGAAGGACTATCCGAGTATCAGCTTCCTCATGTGTGCATGGCTCAATGAGACTTCTTCTGTCTTCTCGAAGTTGTGATGAAAGCACATGCTTATCATATGTGCTATACACCTCTTTTCCTGGGAAGTGTACATTTGTAACTTCTTCTGCCAGCATGTTAAACAGCTCAGTTTTTGTTTTCGTTGACATGAAGAAAGCTTTGCCAGTTGCTTGGCACATTTGAGGCAGCTTCAACCCTTCTTCATATCCAAGTCCCTCTCTTCTCTCTAATGGCTCCTTTGAGGCTGTTTGGATCATATACATCCCACACAATGTCCAATCTGTTCCCATGTTCCAGCTGGTGTCAAATGTATGGCATGACTACAGTATTGGTGTAGTCTTCAAATGTTTTTGAGGTCCCTGGAGAAAGCATTTGTACAATGACGGCTCCATCTAAGATCAAAGCAATAACTTCTCGGCTTCCTTCAGGTGGTTGGGTCGTAGATTCAAGCTCATGAAGAAGATCTGCCTCGTTCCCTGACCTCATGTCACCAGGCTTGGAAAGTGATGGGGGCCATGGCTGATTTTCATGCTTGAAGAAATCCTCAAGGTTGCCTTCTCTGGACTGGCATGCAATGTACAGTCTTGAAAACAAAGAGCAATCTTCTTTCATTGTTGCCATCTGTGACTTTTGTTTAGATTGACAGTTCTTCTTTGAGAAAAAAGGGAATTTATTCTTCTTGATTGGTTCCTTGATTGACTTGGTTCTATCCAGGAACCTTTCCTTGATAAATAAATCATGTTGCTCCTTGCCCACCTTGTACACAGATTCCACAGTCTTCTGTACATCAGAGTTCATAATGACCTTTGTTTCCAAAGTTAGGAGATCCCCACTGTCTTCTTTAAATGGGTTTCCCATGTCTTCTATGACATCGACAAGGGCTGTCACTTCTTTGGAAAAGGTCATCTGAGTAGCCGGGGTTTGTTCATGGTGCTTTAGTGGATCGTCAATGCTTACATCTTCGAACTCTGCGATCATCCTTGATATCTCTGGGCCTGCAACCATCCAGTGCTGTAGGGCATTTGGATTGTCAGTCAGTCCAACCGCTCCTCCTTCACCTTTTACCGAGGCATTGACTTGCTCATGGGCCTGATCAAGTGCCATTGCAGAAAATGGACGTCGAGTCTTGCGTGCCACAAACCCTCCTACAGTGAATTCTTGGTAGGTGGAAGGATGCTTTGCAGAGAGGGAGCACATATCCCTTATATGGACTGATAGCCACCTTGCATCGTTGATATGGTCAAGGCTGAATACCCATGGAATAAACTGAGTAAGTGACTCTATGTAGCCTTGGAAATTACCTTTCCTTATGGATGCAATAATCTCAAGGATGCACAGCTCCAGTTCAAGAACAAGCTCCCAGTATTGAAATTGGGGCTGATCTACTGACATCTTGAAATATGGTGGCCATATGTCTAAAATCAAAGGAACTAATTCGTTGTCACATGAAACTGTGGACATGTTGAGGTGTTTCTGGGACCCTCAGTACTATTCATTCAGATGCCAATATTATACTTCTATGATGAATAATGCTAAAGTTCAAAGCATCTGACGAAAAAGGCGGCCATATTGAAAATACACTAATATGGCTGCCATATGATTCTAGTGACATGTCCACTGTTTCTGGCAACCATCAAAACTGTACATTTTGACACCAAGATTGTGATTCTATGATAAAGAAGGCCAATGTTATGAGCATTTATAAAAGTGGTGGCCATTTTGGAAAAATGTCTATAACAGCCATCAGAGGTGGCTGCTGAAGTGGATCCTCATCCAGAATTAATCAGTAGGATCCAAAGGACCAGTGTGCCAAGTTTCATGCTTTTAACCCAAAGTGCACGATTTTTTGCTTAACCGCTTTCCCTCAACGGTGCCGTCATTGAAGACGGACAAACCCAGACTATCAGGTAGTGCGAAGTTAATGGTTTAAGGCAGTCACTCCTTCATACATTTTCCGATTCTTTTCAATTTTATTGCTACAAGCAACTTATGGTCCTTAGTCCTCCCCCAAGCATCACTTCCAGTCATTGTACTACGTATGTTCTCCCCTTTTTCGTTCACTTTAGTACTTCCACTCATAGAAGATGGAGTTTGTGAAGAGCAATAAAGGACAGGTGAAATTGCATCATGAAGGATATATTGACGTTAAACAAAAAGAATTGGCAAACGGTGTGGTATCATACGAATGTGAAAGAAGGCGATCTAAAGTATCATATAAAGCAAAAGTCAAAGTGAGGCAAGGTGAGGTCATCGAAGAATTACACAGCCACACACACGCACCAGATACAGCGAAATGTGAAGCCGCCTAAGTATTTCAAGAATTAAAGAACGTGCACAACAAACAGAAGAGACCACACAACAAATAATCGCTGAAGGTTGTGCATCTATATCAGACGAGGCAGCTACAAAACTACCTTCCATCCATTTTCTTCGAAGAGAAGTACGACGCTATAAGCAGAGAAAGAGGAACTATTTACCGTTGCCATAAAGTACTCAAGATCTTGTTTTACCCGAGAACTGTGTCAAAGTCGCAGGGGTGAAAACTTTTTGTTGCATAATTCAACGTTTGACGGCAAGAGAATTTTAATATTTGGAACGGCCAAAAGCTTTACATTTTTAGGAAATCATCCTCATTAATGTTTGGATGGAACATATAAAGTGGTTCCTGATTATCGCACTATACCCTGCATTTATGCACTATTACCGGATAAGACCCAAACAACGTATAACAGATTTATACAAGAATTAAAAATCGTGACAAATTGCTCGCAGCCTGCGAATGCAATGACCGATTTTGGAAGAGCAATGCTGAATACCTTGAGAGCGCGCTTTCCTGAAGTCGATGTTAAAGGATGCTTTTTTCATGTGCCAAAATATTTACCGAAAAATACAAGAGTTTGGTTTACAAAATAATGAATTTTCTCTTAAAATGAGAATGATAGCGGCCCTTGCCTTTATTCCACCTGAATCTGTTCATGAACCTGAAGATGAAAGCTAAGTTAGTTAAACAAAAATTTATCAGTAATATTCAGTTAACTAGAACTACCCTATATGCAATAACAAATGTAAAACCAGCAAATGACTGTACAAGTATTTTAATATATTTCTGTTTGGAACTATATAACAATAAGATATAAAACAAGTTACTACTATTATTAGTTTCTTACATTTTCATGACTTTGTCCTTGGGGAATTTTGTCCTACGGGGGATTTTGTCCTAGAACCACGCAAAAGGGATCGTGTTTAGTAATCTCCAAAGCATTTTCCTATCCCTTCCACGTGTTTGCAGCCAGTGTGTTGATGTCGTCATAACATCTGTTTGCAGATTCCTCCAAACCAGTCTACAGTCGTGAGCCGATCTCGCTACCTTTATTTCCTTAAAGTATTGAAATATATGCAGCGGCGGAACTAGGAGTCTCTTAATGGAGGGCACTGGGCATGCACAAATTATAATACTCATTCTTTTTTCCTTTTTTTTAATCATGCGGAAAGATGTTAAGGTTGTTTTAAAATATCTAAGCCTACTAATTTGTGAATCACATTTTTATATAACAAACTTGCTCAAATATTTTTTCAGTACAAATTATGAACCTCTGACCACATTTGTAAATCCAAATCAGATATTATAATTAATGGTTTGGCAATGAAATAAAACCACTTGGTATGTAAACAAAATATAATTAAGATAATCAAAATTAACACTTGCTTATTGTAAAAAATAAAAAAATATATTGGAATTATTCATTTAATATTTCTATGATATGTTTAAACAGTGAGATTCAAAGAAATTAAGCCATTTGATTGCTACAATTAACGATTTTAGTTGAGGTATATAATAAAGATTTCATTACAATTGGTTACTTGATTATTGAACCTAATTATTTAATTAATAGTATTAATAACAGGATGATGCAGATGTATTAATTTAGTACATCTGCATCATTCTGTTATTATGTTTCCTAGCAAAAATATCAACAAACCTTTCCATATCGATATTCTTTGCCCTGTCCATGGTGGATTCCAATTACCGATACACCGGGCAATTTATGATCACACATAGAATTTCTGAGGTAGTTCTTTATGTGTCTTAGTGAAGAGAAGATTCGCTCACAAGATGCAGATGTTGGTGGTAATGCAAGAGCAATGATTAACATTTTGTACAAACCTGGAAATGCATCTTTAAAAGGGGAAAAAAAAGCTGTCAAATCCACAATATTGTTTACGTTTTACTAATCGTTTCGCTTGTCGCAGCTCAACATCTAAGAATTCAAGATCAACATTATACTTAGCTGCCATTGTCTCCAACTGGTCCTGCTGTAAAAATTTAGGGGAGGAAGGATCAAGAGATGATATTGAATGGAAAAGGGATTTGTTGGCATCATCAAATCTTGACTCAATTTCAGTTAGTAGCCTCTTGTCCATCACTGGATAATAGAGTGTTTTTTAATCTTTCCTGTTCCGCATGCTTACACACTTTTCTATATTCCATTTGTTTCCAAGACAACAGCATCCTTTAGATGCCTCGGTAATTTATGTATTCTTTGCTTGGCAGGTGAAACCTCAATATTGTGTGTCTGGGACATCGCAACTGCCTTCTCCCAAATGCTATGCCAAGCTTTTTCTGAGCGCTCATTCTTTCATTCCTGCTGGATAGCATCAATCATTTGGACAGCTGCTGACAGATCTAAAGACGGTGACTGTAGCATATCTGACACAAGCTTCGTTTTGTGTAAAATGTGGGTGAACATCACTAAGCATAATATATATGCAAAATTAATGTTCATTAATAAACTTCTTGCAACATGTACACCCTTGCCTGTGTGGCACTGGGATGAAGAAATCTCTTCAAGGGTACTTATGACAGCAGGAAAGGTGTCAGGCAGAACCTTATATGATCGATACTGACAAGACCATCTTGTATCACTGAGCCTTTTCAGAGATCTAATTTGCTTATTAGGAAACAATTCCTTTTGCTTTGCAAGCTAAATTTCATGTGGTGTGTGTGAGGACATCAATGTATAAATCTCTTCTAGCAAACTAAAGAAAGAGTCAGCCAGTCGAACTGATCTGACACTGTCAACAGTAATAAAATTCAGTCTGTGATTATAACAGTGAATGTAAGTTGCTTGTGGTGCTAACTCTTCAGGCACCAGCTGCTGAACTCCTCGATTCACTCCACACATTACAGAAGCACCATCATATGTTTGCCCTACACAGTTTCTGGGATCAATTGAACACAATCTCAGAACCGTACACAAACTATCTTTAAGTGATTTAGCATTAAGGTTGTGAAGCCAAAGTCCAAGAATTCTTCATGTATATATTGTTCTTGTACATATAGCGAACAACTACTGATAATTGCTCTTTCTTACTGATATCCCTGGACTCATCAATCCTGACTGAAAAGTAAGTATTTGAACTCGGTTCTTCTGAAATTTCCTCCCGAATTCTTCATACTTTTTGGATGCGCTTATCACTAAGAAGCCTTAGATCCAAATGGAGAAAATCTGACCACTGGGCAGGATTTGAACCCGAATCCATAATACTGAAGCGAGGTAACATCTTGCCAAGGCGTCAGAATTTCATCATTTGTTACTTCTTTAGGATCATAGGCGTCATTGTGACAAGCGTATCCAAAGAGTGTGAAGATATAGGGAGGTCAAGAGGGCATTTTGGTTACTACAAAATAAAAAGCAAATATGTCGGTGAATTGTTAGACCTCAGCTTTTTTCGCTTAGAGACAAGAGAGGACCTAGCGACAAACACTGGATTCCTCGAAGGGTGCTGAAATGAAAGAACATCTGAATTGATGATCATGCAATGTAAGGCTGGTGACCCTTACAGCCTGGGTGAGGCTCGCGGTTGCTATGCCATTTTAAAGGTGTGTCCGGATGTGTGTATGTGTTTGTGCATGTAATGGATGGGTCCAACTGCCCGAGATCTTAGAGAAAAGGTGACACTCTCTTTTTGATAGTGATAAGACACAGGACGGCTTTGGAGGTCTCGAGGTTAGAAAAGCCCACCGTAAAAGGTGCGGTACCTTTAAAAGAGCTTAGGAAAAGTTGCCTTTTGAAAAGAGAGAAGTGTAATGTGTATACATTTATTTAACATTTATTTATGTGTTATTTATGTGTTTATCAGATGGGTTCATGGCATTATACAAGAGAATGGGATTCTCTAAAAGACTTGACTATTTAAATGTGGAAATTAATAGTTTGTGAGTTTTAGGGGTGATTACTTAGTCTAATTCAGGAGAGTAGAATGACAGTTTACAGTCTTTTTATGGGTCAGACTTAGTTCTTTATATTACATCATTTAATCACTTTGTTCCATATCATGTTCAGCTAGTTTGGGAAATAAAAAGTATATTTGTGTATCTACGAGGATTCATTAGCCCAGCTTATGTAGTTTGATTCCATTAGAGAAAGATAGCCAGCCACTAAAGGTGAGAGAGTGCTGCTTGTTTTAATGTTAATTTAAACCAGTGCTGAATGTTCGAATATGCTCGGCAATAGGTGGTGGCAGCGGGTAAAAAGCTTTTTATAGGCCGTAGATACGCTTCTGAAGAGACTATAGCTAGTTTAGGCATATATTTTTTGGGGAAGAGTGTTTTAATTATCTCACAGGCAACTCGGGTTTTTTTTGCTGAGTTAAGGGTCTTAGAGTTCGGGGTAGTCTCTCTGCATTAGAGCCAGTGTCTTTAGCTAGTACTTTGTGAAAACTTGTGTTTCGATGTCTCGGGATTTAAAGTTTAATTTTTTGGCATATTAAAGTGTTTATCGGGTGTGGTGAATAAGTTATGCACATTTGCAATGGGTATACACGTTTGGGTTCCGGTCATATGAAGACGTGAGTGTAATTCCATGGTTTCCTTTCTTTTTTTTTTTTTATTAGTGATTTATTTGCTCATAAGTGTATTTTTGTTTTTGATATCCCTAGAGATTCGGCGGACATTTGGGGGTTTTGTGGCGACATACGTGGGGATATTTGGTTGTTGTGAGTTATGCCCGAGAGAGAGAGAGAGAGAGAGAGAGAGAGAGTCGGTTGTTGAGTGTCTGATGATTTGCTGAACGAAGTGGTTTCTCCCTTGAACTCTTTTTTTTTTTTTTTTCTTTGTTATCTTCTCCCTGTCTTTTTTTTTTTTTTTTTGTTTCCCGGCTAGACCTTGTATTGAATATTAACGGCTGTTCATATGATGATTTGCTGGGCGGCGTACATGTTTGTTTCCTTTTATCTTTTATTGGGGGATGTTAGTATTAATTTTTCTGGATTGGGATTTGTGTGTATATAAATACATTAATGTTATTGAGGTCGGGAAATATAAAGCATAAGAGCTTTCGTAAAGATAGCAAAATGGCTGACGCAAGTGGTACGATGAATCAGCTTCATCACATTACGAATGTTAGTGCGTGCATGAATCCATTTTGTGGAGTCGTAGATGGAGTTCTTTCGCAGCCAGTGCAAATCTTTATTGAAAGCGTAAATAATTATTTAAGCGAAAAAAAGAAAACAGATGATGTAGAGTCATTCAGAGAGGCAAAAGCTTTGTTAGATTTCAATAAGGGTGATCTTTCCTATTGTTGCAGGAGTTTTCAATATGCAAAATGTTGAGCCTGGGCTGATTTGCAAGCATTTTTAAGAGCAGCTTATGGCTCAAAGGAACACCGGGATATGGTGAGAGATCTTAGAGGACTATATGAAATACGGAAAGGCACAACTAGCCTCGAAGAGTTCAAAACTTTTGGACTCAGCGGGAGAAGGGATAGAATAATTGAAAACATCTAAATGGGTTAAAGGGGGTAGTGTCTCACTTGACAATTTACATAAACTGATCCATTTTGCTATGCTGTTGCATGACGTACCCGATGCAATAGTGGATAGTTTTGATGAAAAGATTGAACATACATTAGACGAAGAATTCATTTATGCCCAAATTCAGAAACATATGTCTAAATGTCCCACAGTAGATAGTACATTTTTTAATGGGACTGGCCCAAGAAATACAGTGCAAAGTGACACAGAATTTTCTTCTCCCCAGTTGTGTGCAAAAGTTGAATATGACAGAAGATCGATCGATCAAAGGCAACAGCAGTTGCGTTGCTTCAATTGTGATAAACTAGGGCACCCAAAGAAAATGTGTAGAGTTAAATATTGCGGAATGTGTAAGAGTGCGGATCACTATTGGCAATCTTGTCCGTCTCAGATATGGAAAGATGTGAGGCCTACACCTCAAAGTTCTGGGAGTTATGATATGAAAACTTCCCAGGGAGGTCATTTAAGAGGGCAAAGGGATCGGCGAAATTTTTGGAAGGCCGATCAACAAAAAGGGTACAGATGATCAGTATGTGTCATTGTGGTCTCGTGGGGGACACCCCAGAGCCCAGGCCTATAGTTTACGCAACAGTGGAGGACGTTGATATCCCAGTATTTATAAATACTGGCGCAAGCGTAAACTTGATGGATCACAATTTGTATCAATCCATGTTCTCCCATTACCCTTTGAAACCCTCAATGGAAACTGTGTGTGATGTGCAAGCCCATAGATTAAACACCCTGGGTTGTGTTCAAATACAGTTTACTCTAGGTGACAGAGTATTAATAGAACCATTTTTGGTTATAAAAGGGGTTGCATTGGGCAACAGACTTTTGCTGGGTCATCCTGCATGTAGGAGACACAAGATTTTGATCCATGCGGGTGTTAATGGGATAACGATTGGAATATTTGGTGTTTTTCTTCCTAATGAGGACGTGATTAGAACTGAGGATATGGAGATTATTGAAAAAGGGGATGTGTTTGGCGGTGCTAATGGTGATGATACTGGGGTTATGGGGAGTGGTAATATTAAAACTCACACTGGTGATACAGGGAATAACTGCGGTGATGCTATGCAGCATATTGGAGCCCATAGTGGTAACAATTTTGGTGAATATGACAATGGCATTATAGGTGGTGATACTGATACTAATATTGGTATTATTTCTGATCTATCAATGGGGTGGATGTGTAAGTGATGTAATGAGAACCAAGGGTGGTGATGTTTATGGGATTGTGGAACGGGGAGGTACTAACCACAAAATAATGTATAGGTGTTTTATCAAAGGATGTTGTGTTAATGCCAGGTTCAAAGACTATGGTAAAAGTCAAGTTGAGGGAAGTGAGAAAACCCGTGGATGTGTGTGTTATTGAAGGTAGCGAGAAGCTAAGAGGGATTATTAGCACGGCATCAGTGAACAGTGTATCAAAAACTGGGGTTACATGGTTAGAATTATTAAACTGTAATGATACAGTTAAGAAATACCAAAGGAATACATATGTATTGGATCTCCAAGATTGGAGTAGTGATAGTGGTTCAGTGGCTATCGTAGAGGGGAAATCTGAGTTTTCAGAGGCAGAAATGCAATCAAAGAAACAAATATTTAGAGAACATTTAGCTAATGCGGATTATAGTGAGCATGTTGAAGCGATAAGCGAGCTCTTGGCAGACTTTAGGGATACAGTAGCCTTACAAGGTGATAAACTGGGATTGACTAATGTGTTAGAGCATAGGGTAAATTTGGAGAGTGCCACAAAACCTATTTATATTCCTGCATACCGCAGACCTTTCAAAATCAGAGAACAGGTAGAGAAAGAGGTCAATAAACGGGAAGAAGATGGAATCATTAGGCCTAGTGTATTTCCATACAACTTTCCCTTGTTAGTAGTGCCTAAGAAGGACGGTTCTGTCCGTGCATGCGTCGATTTTAGATGTTTAAACGAAAAGACATTCCCTGGCCGTTATTCAGTCGCATGCATACCAGATCTTTTTGTTGAAATCGGGGGACATAATATTTATAGCTCAATTGATTTAGCGCAGGGTTTTCTGCAGGTACCTCTTAGTGAAAATAGTAAGGAATATACGACTTTTTCAGTGCCCAAGGGACACTATGAATATACACGAATGCCGTTTGGTTTATTGAGCAGCCCGATGACTTTTACCAGGTTGGTAAATACAGTTTTGCACGGTTTACTGTGTAAAAATGTTTTTGTATATATGGATGATATTTTAGTAGCAACAGACACGATCGTGCAACACCTGGGAGTGCTTACAGAAGTACTTAGGAGGCATAGATTAGCGGGGTTTAAAATTTAGCTAGCTAAGTGTTCATTCTTGAAAAAGCCAATCACATATCTAGGCCATGTCATATACAAGGAAGGGGTTAGAGTAAATGACGATAAAATGAAAGCATTAGCGAATTTTCGCACCCTGAGATCAAAGAAAGAGATTAAGTCATTCCTGGGTATCGCTGGTTTCTTTAGGAGGTTTGTGAAAGGGTTTTCTAATATAGCAGCTCCCCTAACAGATATATTGCGGCAAGACGTTCAATTTCAATGGGGGAAACTCCAGTCGGAGAGTTTTCAAAGCTTAAGGACGAGTTAATGAATCCCCCCCCGTTCTGAAATTTCCAGATTTGAGCAAACCATTCACATTAGTGACTGATGCCAGCCAAGAGGGTATAGGTGCTTGCCTTATGCAAAAGTTTGATGGGAAATTCCATCCTGAAGCCTTTTGTAGCAGGAAGTTCAGGACAAAGGGCAGCAATGAGAGATTAATGGCTACCATAGATAAAGAAGCCTTTGCAATAGTATCAAGTTAGGTTCATTTTAAAATGCTACTGATGGGGAATAAAGTGGAAGTCCTTGCAGACCACAAGCCATTATTAGATCTTTTTAATAAGCCCGATTTGTCGCCTAAAAGAGCTCGATGGTTTCTAACTATCAGAGATTTTGATGCAAAGCTCAAATATATAGAAGACAAATTAAACATGGTTGCAGACGCCCTTAGTAGAAGTGTTTATGACACGGAAGGATTTCAAGTTGCGCAAGTCACTTGCACAAGTCACTAGCTATACAATGGGATATGGGTCTCATAGAGCAAAGGCAAGATGAAGATGAGATTCTGGCAGACACAAAAGCCTTTCTTAGAGGGGAATTAGTCAGGAAACGTTATAAGTTGCCTTTTTCGGGTTTGAGTTAGAAGGTAATCTATTAGTCAGGAAAATTAAATATAAGTAGAGAACTAGTGATGAAAGTAAAGGAGATACGACACAGATCGTAATACCGAAAGTCCTAATTCCAGTGGTTTTGGATATAGTACATTACAGGTTCGGTAATCCGCACTTGGGGATATAAAAAATGTATAATGAGGTGCGTGCTAATTACATTTGGAAAAACATGGGAAAAGATGTGGAAAATTTTGTGAAAAATTGTGCAGTATGCAATGCATGCAAACCTGCAAGGATAACTTCATGCAAACTAGGGTCATATCCGATACCAAGTAGACCTTTTCAGAGAATACATATGGATATCCTGGGAAATTTTTGTGAGTCTAGATATGCGAATAAGTACTTGTTAGTAATAATAGATGAACTTACGAGGATAGTAGAAATTTTTCCACTTAAGCATAAAACGGCTGAAGAAGTAGCTATAGCATTTTTCAATGGTATCATTTGTAGATATGGCTCACCCGAGTTTCTATTGACCGACAATGGCAGAGAATTTGTGAACAAAACTTTAGAATGTTTAGCGGAAGTCATGGGTATACAGAAAGTAACAATTATTCCATACAGACCTGAAGCTAATGGGTTGTGTGAACGATTAAACAGGAAAGTGCTTGAAGCTCTCAGGAAGACTGTAGGTGGTAATGATAAGAATTGGGACAGATATATTGATATTGTTAGACATAGTATTAACACTATGGTTAGTGATTCCATTAAAAGGCTCCATTTGAAGTTTTGTTTGGTTACCCAGCACGAGGCACATTTGATCGGTTAACTATACTTCATCATGGGGAGGATACGATCGAATCATTGATATCTACAGCGAGAGAGAGACATGCCTGTCTCAGCCGTAATCTCGAAGCCGCGACTCAAGAGATGGTAGAGAGAGGTAATAGCAAAGCATCTGATCCCAAGATCAATGTCGGAGACAAGAAGGTATTTTTAAAATCAACCTGAGAAACGAGTTAAACTACAAATTGGGTCCGAAATTTGAGGGTCCTTTTAGAGTCATTGAGGAAAAGATTGGAAACAGATTTGTAGTCTTAGAGGAAAAAACAGGTCAGTCGAAATTAACACATTTATCAAAACTGAAAAGAGTTGGTTGTGGTAACTAATGTAATGTCGCGCAGTTGCATTTTTTTTTTTTTTGTCTGATTTTTGCAAATTGATGGTGAAATGTGTTTAATGTTTTTTTCTCTCTTTCATTTCTTCTACTATGTTTCTTATGATGCGCAAACTGCAGCGTTTTGGCGTAAGATTCAGAGGTAAATATTTTACGTGGAAAGTTGGTTTGAAAATATGGCAAATTTATGTTAAGTTCCCGTGTGTATGGGGTTTTGGGAGGCTGAATTTTTGCGGTTTTTTTGGGTGGTAGATTTTTTGGGGCTGAGTTTTTTTTTTTTTTTTTTTCTTCTTTTTTGTGGCTATAATCTTTGGCGGTGGTTTTTCTTGTGGTTATATGTATTTTTTTTTTTTGGCGGTGATCTGAGCTTTAACGAGCCGAGAGGGGGTTATTGGGGTTTTATGGGTTTTGGTGAAGAGATTGTATTTTATTTCACCAGTGGTTATATTTGGCACTATATAATGGGTGGATTGCAGCATATAATGGGCGGTTTTCTGTGGTTTATATCCCGACGAGGTAGTTATGCGGTTTTATATACTTGTGGTAGTATCATGGGTGAATTATGTTTTCAAGGACAATTTTTGGGTACCTTTGGTGATATCCTAGGGATAATTTTGTGAAATGTGGTTATATAGTGTTAGTATAGAATTT
Source organism: Macrobrachium nipponense (assembly GCF_015104395.2). Taxonomy (NCBI): domain Eukaryota; kingdom Metazoa; phylum Arthropoda; class Malacostraca; order Decapoda; family Palaemonidae; genus Macrobrachium; species Macrobrachium nipponense. The sequence goes on from NC_061088.1 coordinate 54,198,121, forward strand.
TTGGGGCTATTTGGAGAATGATGATTTCTGAGGTTGCAAGTCTGACTAGACAAATCTATAGTGCGATTTGAGCACATGAGGTCTTCATTCACAGGTGGATTTTTATTGATAATGCTGTGAAAGCGCTGGATTATATATATATGTTCTTTTTTCTCAGTGTACGTTTTGTAATTGGGAAAGTTCAGTTATTATTATTGTTATTTTTATCAATTTTTTTTTCCTTTTCCTACGAGGGATGTTCGTAATCGGGGTTAAGCACTTCTATTTTAGACAGGAGGTATAATTTATTGGGGTATATGAGTTAGATAGAAGGGGTGTTCGGCATCACGTTTCATGGAGGTTAATTATATAAACAGTACAAGGGTTTTGCTGTTAAACATTATGGTTTTTTTTTATAGTATGTTTGTCAGATATAGGGTTACTTGTGACGATTCAGTGGGTAAAAATAATTTTTTGTTTAGTAAGGAATTTTTAATAATTGACTATGAGATTGGTTATATTAGTTAGTGACAGATTTGTGTGGTAAAGCATGACTTTAGTTATTTTTATGATCATATAGACTTTTTGAGTACGGACACACGATGACTTTAGAGAATTCCCAACTTCACGTGATGGTGACGATGGAAACGGCTTGGTTCTACAGTACCAGAGGTTGAGTCTCTACACACGAGTGGCAATGCTATGGATTGCCTTTACAATGGGTGAGATGTCGTCGGTGGATCGTCTCAGGATATGTTCTGGGACAAATCAGGAGTCTACAATCTTCTGCAAGGCGGGTGTGAGACGCACTTGCATGGAAGTCACGGGATATTTCCTTGACAATGTGGTGGTAGCCGCGTTTCCTTCATTAGAAAACGTCAAATCTACAGTTTGGCGATGAGGGGGTATTGGATACACTTACAAGGGTCGCAGACGCTGAATAATGGCGCGTGCTGGATTGTTTCGAGATGGTTCACGTGTTCAGCCTAGGTCTACAACTATTCGACAAGTTCAGCCTATCTTAGAGACGGATGAATTCTTCTTCGGCGAATGCTACACCATTCCAGTGATTGCGGTTATGCTAGCTGTCATACTGATCACAATTTGTGCATTAGTAGTTCTTAAACTTCTGTGCATCCGGCAAGGCACAAGGGTTCCAGCAACGGAGGTAGCCCTAAATCATGTGGCAAATTAAAACATTATATACTTGTTGCTGATGTGGTGTGCGACAGGAGTGCACAAAGGACATAGGTGGCCGAGCCATCTTAAAGGAAAAAGCAAATATGTCGATGAATTGTTAGACCTCAGCTTTCTTCGCTTAGAGACAAGAGAGGACCTAGCGACAAACACTGGATTCCTCGAAGGGTGCTGAAATGAAAGAACTGTCTGAATTGATGATCATGCAATGTAAGGCTGGTGACCCTTACAGCCTGGGTGAGGCTCGCGGTTGCTATGCCATTTTATAGGCGTGTCCGGATGTGTGTATGTGTTTGTGCGTGCAATGGATGGGTTCAACCGCCCGAGATCTTAGAGAAAAGGTGACACTCTCTTTTTGATAGTGATAAGACACAGTACGGCTTTGGAGGTCTCAAGGTCAGAAAAGCCCATCGTAAAAGGTACGGTACCTTTCAAAGGACTCAGGAAAAGTTGCCTTTTGAAAAGAGAGAAGTGTAATGTGTATACATTTATTTAACATTTATTTATGTGTTGGGGAATATAATAGATATGTCTCTTTGTTTCAGATGGGTTCATGGCATTATACAAGAGAATGGGATTCTCTAAAAAACTTGACTATTTAAATGTAGAAACTAATAGTTTGTGAGTTTTAGGGGTGATTACTTAGTCTAATTCAGGAGAGTAGAATGACAGTTTACAGTCTTTTTATGGGTCAGACTTAGTTCTTTATATTACATCATTTAATCACTTTGTTCCATATCATGTTCAGCTAGTTTGGGAAATAAAAAGTATATTTTTGTATCTACGAGGATTCATTAGCCCAGCTTATGTAGTTTGATTCCATTAGAGAAAGATAGCCAGCCACTAAAGGTAAGAGGGTGCCGCTTGTTTTAATGTTAATTTAAACCAGTGCTGAATGTTCGAATATGCTAGGAAATATATATATATATATATATATATATATATATATATATATATATATATATATATATATATATATATATTATATATATATATATATATATTTAGCTTTAGTGAATTCGATTTTAAAGAACATATGTGCTTGTGCTTCATATTTGCGATATATACATATAGAATGTGTGTGTGTGTGTGTGGAGAGAGAGAGAGAGAGAGAGAGAGAGAGAGAGAGAGAGAGAGAGAGAGAGAGAGAGAGAGAGATGAGAAATAACTAGAGCTACCGGATGTGAGCGAGCAATTTCTGGTAAAGCTGAATGTCATTCAACTTCTTGGAAGCATTTCATATACTATTTGGGAAGGGTTTAACCAACATATGAAAGATGCTTCATCGTTTAACATTAAATGCAGAGAAACTGATTATTATGACACACTGTGGAATGAGATCTATTGTTCTCATTCTGTTATCCTTATAAATTGGTAAAGTTGAGTAAATAGATTTCATCTTTATCACATACTTGTGCGGCTTCGATAAGAATGTAATATTCATCTTAGAAATTTCCATAATCCCGAGTTCTACGCAAAGTCGGTGTCCTCATCCACCCCCATCTCTCTCTCTCTCTCTCTCTCTCTCTCTCTCTCTCTCTCTCTCTCTCTCTCTCTCTCTTCCTTGCCGCTGCATCGTACCTGCAATGTTATGACTGCGTCAACTCCACGCCTGCAATATGATTCTCATGTAATCAGCCTGTACTCCACGCCAGCTGCCTAGGCGAGTTGCCAGAAACACTTTTCGGTGACACTTTATTAACACGTACTACACTAAAAGTGTCAGCCTCTGTACGTTTATTATAAGTTTCTGACGCAAGAAGATCGAGTTTGTAACGGCAGTGAGAACTTTCTAAACGGATGAATATTTATTGTTAACTCTGATATTCAAGGTCAACAATGTTATAGGTTACAGTCTCAAGTAATTAAATAAAAATCCTGTTATAAATATTACAGGGAAGAATAAATAATTAAATAGACCAAGACCTATGGAAATCAGAAGCAATAGCAATAATTTAGTTAATATGTGTGTGTGGTGAGATACTCGAAACTGATATAACTAGGGAACAATAATAACTATAATAACTCCTTGAAATTGTGAGTTAATCATATAATTTTGAATAAAATGATAACGTGTTTGAAATTGGAAGTTAATCACATAATTTTGAATATAATAACATGTTATGTCTAGAAATGATGAAAAAATCAGCAAGAAAGCAAAAGACAAAGGAATGAATAATTGCAGTGAGAGGAAAGAGTATCACTGAAAATTGGAATGAGCTGACGACAGGTAAGAGCTGAGAGAGATGCAATTAGTGTGGTATGATGTGTAATTTCATAGGATTTTGGAGCTGAAGATTATTTTTTTCAGATTTGTTACCACTATGCATCAAAACAACAGAAAACTTTAGGGTTCAGATTTCCCAGGCCACATAACCCCCTTTTCTGGGCCATTTTCAAAATGGCCGCCGCCTAACCGGTTAAGGGTCATATATCAGGAACTAACTGGCAAAATTTGATGATCTTTGTATCTACAAGGTGGATTTAAAGGGACTGGCTCCAACAATAATGGTTTTAGAACAATCTGAGACAAGACAGTGGGTCATTTGGCAAAGGTCAAGGTCATAACTACAATACCAGCTCAGTAAACAACCTCGTTCACTTGAAGTAAATAATTTATTCAAAGCCACTGAATTATACAAGTGCTTTAGTACTTAACTTTATATCAAATTTTGAACACTAAATCTTATACAAGTTCCATATCAATATGATATAAGAGAAAAATTTGGAATACATATACATCTATGCTAAAATGCAATAAAGGAGTAGGGGAGATAGACATTTCAATGGTACATAAACCATGTTCTCTTCCAAAGGAGGAAGACGTGGATTGGGAGAAACGTAAGATTTGTCTTTCAGGCATATGAAGTTGGTTCAAACAAAATGGGGCATCAGAGTAGAGCATCTCAGCCTCAAGATTCTTTGATCTGAAGAGCTTCCAACGAAAGCAGGTAGTGTTGCTGGAACTTTTGGTAAATACACTGGAAGACAAATGCTTCCAGTGCTCTAACTTCTTGTGGGAGTTATCCATCCACCAACTCTGAAGATAACAAAGCTCCTTCGCCAAGGCTGCGGAAACACTCGACGATGGGATCATCATCTTCGAGGGAAAGATAGGCAAACTTTAAACCCCAATCAGCTCCAGAAAAGTTCTGTAGCCTTATATTACCCTGGGGCTGCCATTGACCAATTACTTGCACACATGACCTTACATCTAATTCTCTGTACTTTTCACCGACACCTGTGCAAAATGCTAGCTGAGTGAGAGTGCCAAGGCGATCATTAGAGGCAAGGCCAATCAAAAGACTAAACACATCCATATCAAGGGATCATGCATTGATTTCTTTGAACTTGATGTCATGTAGGCTGTCAAGGACATGAAAGGAATTAAGGTGTTGGCCTCCTTATGCCCATGAACTTTGAAATCTTCTTTAATATTATGAGGGGAATTGATATTCACTAATGTGTTGTAATTCACCACTACTTGCTTCGTGGATCCTTTGAAGTGCACCAACAAAGCTTTAGCGAGAAGTTCACAAAGCTCTTCTTCGTTTTAGATGATGATAGAAGGTCCTTGAGTGGTATGGTTCTAATGCTCATTTCATGATGTACTTATAACTAGCAGCAGAAGTTGGTCTTTTTGCCCTTGTCTTTGCTCTCAGGCTGCCTTCAATATAGCGGTCAAAGAGTACTCTCTCCTCATCACAGCCATTTAACATTCTTCTGATTCGTGCAATGAAAGCCTCCTCAAGATGACATATTTTTGTCATGCCAGGTGACTTTTTAATGCATTGGAACACTGCCATTGAATCAATTATCAGCACACAATCAGTTGGAACCTGCATTTTAGAGGTCAAAACTGTTGCAGGTAGAGCATTAGCTGCTCCTTCAATGATGTGCATGAGGCTCTCTTTGTCAATGCAGAGGAGCAGGGAGCCATTCACAGCCTACATTGACCATGGCACCACAACCATCTTGTATTCATCTACTGTAGTTTCTACCGTGGAAACCAACTCTGGTCGTGACTGCAGAATGACCAGAAACCATATTAGCAGCTGGTGCTCTTCCCTTAGTTTGATAACTTTGTTACCAACCGACATTTGGGTATTGTCCATCTAGTTGGAGAATGTCTTCAGTTTCAGTTTTTTCGTTTGTCTCAGATGGATATTTTGGAAGTTTTTAGATGATCTTCAACAAAGTCCTCATACTGCTTTTGACCTAAGTTTGCATAGCTGAGGATGTCCTGTTTGCTTTAGGACGAATGAGTGCATAGGAGACAATGCTCTTCAAAGCTATTTCGATCAAGCAGGGATTCCCATCACATTAGAGTTTCTGAGTTTTAGAGAATTGTGGCTGGAATGCAAGGAGATATTTCCGTGAAGTTGATAATGCTCCCCTGCTTTGGTTGAGTTCTGAGATTGGTGAGGGAAGCATCAACATTAGCTTGCTTGGATAACGTGAGATTTTGTCACCGTCCATGTTGGCATCACATCTTTTATTAACTTTTCTTTTTAACCAGTTCTGCTTCTCACTTGCAGGATTGGACCCATGGTAGTTTTACCATTCAGACTAGAGGATCCTATGGAAGAAGAAGAAGCTGAAAAGAGTGCAGAGAGACCAACTTCCTCTCTTGGCCCTTACACTTTGCTTGGGTCATCCGTAGGACCTCCAGATGAATCAACTATTTATTAACTTTATATTGACACCTTTACCTCTAATCAATCTTGTGGACACTCAAAACTCGCCACAGCACCCTCAAAAACCCCTGTCTGCATACAGAGATCATCATCTTCACCTACTGTGTTCCTGACATAAGACCCAGAGTTGGTTCAGTGGTGGCCAGTTTGAAAAGGGACCCAAAACGGGTTTTATGGCTGTCGAAAAATTTGGACCTAAGATTTCCTGTTACTGTAGTCCATCACGATACCAAATCTTGAAAAAAATAAGTTTCAGCGCCAAAATCTTACAGGACGCCATTTTTGTATACATCATCCTGCACTAAATAGCTAGTGAATTTGAAAGTAATGCAAAATGAGAGTTAATTGGAAATGTTACCATTGTTTACTTGCACATAAAACTTGGAATGTTGGTATGATGAATGTTGATGTTGCCATCTTGTCTTTATTCAGAAGCAAATGTTTCTGATGGCAGGAAAATTTGTAAGCTGAAAGTCGGATATCGCATCAAGTGGAATGTCTTAAGTGATCGTTGGGTGCTTTTTTTAGGCAAGTAATTGTTGTTGCTGAATCTGAAGGGAAAAAGAAGCTGATAAATCAGCTGAAAAATCAAACTGTATGTGAAGTATATGAGCATTTTTGGGAACTGAATGAAGTGGAAATGTAGAGATATATATAGATGGCGCATCTTGAACTGAGATATGTTGAATGTAAGTATGAGATATTTTGTTGTGAAAAAAGAAAAGCCAAGAAACTTGAACTGAAGGAAGCACCAGTGATAGGAAGAAAGGCCCCAAATACCGACGAAAGAGAGAGATGTTCAAGAATAAACTTAATGATAGGTTACACAGACGATGTTGATAACATCTTCCTACTTGGTGGAAATAAAGTGCATTTGAAATTATGGGAGATTAATGCGAGTGTCTCTCCTTTTGTTAAACAGTGGATTTTTTCTGCAACAAAAACCATAACATCAATACCATTAACAGCCTTAAAATGACGTAATCACTTAAACCATAAATACTAGATTGAACACCTAAGGACTTGTGTTCAGAATGAGAAGGTCTTGTCTTAAATAATACCAGCTGCTACATATTGCCTAACTATAGAGTAGTATATCCTTGTTTTCTTGTTTTCAAATGTTTCCTAGGTACCTTTATTTGGTCTCCTGTCACATGCTCTTCAGAATTTCAGTTAGTCGGAAGCATCTTGAAAAAATGTGAAGCCTTTACTGATCTGTTGCCTTTGATCCAACACTAATCGTTGACAGACTCATCCAGCAATGAATCCCATGATTGTAATATTGTGACTTCCACATCCACAATATTTTATTGCTTGCGTTCGTTTTAACCATTGACATCTTGCAATACTTTCTGCATTTTTTATTTCCATCTTTGTCATGCATAGACCTCTTGTATGGAAGCATGGTAAGCAAGTTGATGGTCATTCAACTCACAAGAATATATGAGCAGTAGGGCGTCTCAAAGGCAATATCTCGCAAAGCTTCAAGTTAAACCATCAAAGGGATTAACGTTAGTGTGAATTTACGATATTTTCAAAATAAATCTTATATGGGATGAAATTTAACGATATAAGGTTTTATCTGACGAAAAAATGTTTCTTTTATCTTCAATACTTTAAGAGATATTAGCATTCGAATAGCATTCGGGCCGGACTGTGCCAGGCCACCAGAAATGCAATAACTTAAACATCATTTACATGTGAATATATGATATTTTAAAGACAAATCTCATACGGGAGGAAATTTAAATAAATAAGGTTTTATCTGCCGAAAGAAGTTTTCTTTTATCTTCAATACTTTTGAAGATATTAGCATTTGAATAGCGTTATGGCCGGGCTGTGCCGGGCAGCCAGATATTAGCCCATTTCTAGTAAGACTTTCGCTTCGCTCGTAATCATGATGAATAATAATAGTATCTTTGATATAGTCTATGACATTTGAAACTATGACACAAAATGAAAGAAAAATTTGAAGGTATAGCCTCAGTATCAGTGAAAATGATACCTAGATAGATTTCGTTGCATAGTGTAGCCACTGTAAGTAAGAGGTTCATGTTGAAGGTTCAACCAGAAGCGAGGCCGCTTTCAGCTTTAGTCAGTCTGTGGTGTGGAGCATCTTGCATTTCCTTCTGTGTCGACATTGGAATTAAGCTCTGTTGTGGTAGATATTTGGGGAGGGGTCAAGTCATGCGGAGACATACATGACAGGTACTTCACATCATTTTCAACTTGACCATTGGCTGAAATTTTTCTAGATCTGTGAGATTTCTAAAATCCAAGGAAGGTAGGTCTTGGGTCTTTGAAATTGTACAGTAATATAACAAGTTTCCTGGTTGAGAATTGGGGATTAGGTCACTTGCATAACGGTATTTTAATTTAATAACTACTTTAATAAACTGTAGTACATTAATTGCTGAAAATGGACGATTATTCGTCACCTGAGTATCCATTAGTAAGCCACCTGATGAAAGCCATCCATTGGATGATGCAGAATGTAGTGCAGAACCCAGCAGACTATTTCATTGACGTGTTTGAGTATTATTATTATTATTAGTATCATTCATTCCTTTCAATGTCTTCATTCAATTGTATCACGCAATCGTTTTGTTCACCGGTTTTTATGAAACTTTGCCACGCTTTATTTGCATTTTCTTGTCATTCATTCAAAGTTCTCATCAAATGTTACCCAAGAAGAGGGCAGAACCGCAATGTCTGCTGTCAGTGATGTTTGGCTTTCAACCCTTTTTAGGATTAGATTGGCTTGTCATGAGGTACTGACATCATTGGAGCTGTTTCCGTAAATAATATTAAATCTTATGAGAGTCCATTTGTTAAGAATACTGACACGTGCTCTTCAGTTTAACTGTACCTACCTTAAAGTTGACTGGTACTAAGAACCACGTGTACAAAGAACGCCCCATCACAACAGACAGAAATTGCGTTTGCTTCACGTCTCTCTTTACTTTGACGCTGTGTTGACATTTGAGTAGATCGTACCTGGGGTACTACCTCCCGTGGGACCTCCGG
>NC_061088.1:54212020-54217020 GCF_015104395.2 Macrobrachium nipponense
AGATACGTATTGTAATTATAATAACCACAATACCCCCTTAGCTTCTCGAACTCTTCACACTTATTGAATGCGCTTGTCACTACAAAACCTGAGATCCAAATGCAGGACATGACACAACGCTGATGCCTATATCAGGATTCGAACCAGCAAATATATAATACATACATTCACACACACACACACACACACACACACACACACACACACACACACACACACATATATATATATATATATATTATATATGAATGTATGTGTGTGTATGTACATATGTATACATACATGAGTATATATTTATTCACTCATTTACTAAGATATCAATCTACAAATGGCTCTTTGACATCGAATTCACTTGATTATGGGATCACCCTGCGCGCAAAGAGAATGATATAAGAGAAGTTCTGGTGGTCAGGAAAGGAGGAATTATCAAACAATCCTGGGTGTGACAGCTATTCCCAGATAAAGTGAACTCGATATGAATGAGTTAGTAGTAGTTAATATTTCGAAGGAAAACGTTGCCACATGTAAAGACAAATGGCAAAACTACAAACACACACATACATATGTGTCTATATGTGTGCGTGCATGCGTGTGTATGTGTATGTATGCAAGTATGTATGTATCTATTCTGGGAATTTCTTGTAGTCAGTTATTTGTAAGCGAGTACCATAGTGCCAACATTGCAGGAAGCTTTAGATCAATAGTCTTCAAGTTTATGGGAACGAATATTTTCACAATAGATTTAGAAGCAAAGAAAACACGCATCCTCATCGTCAGGAAGGTTTTGAATTACGTAAAGTATGCCTGGCTAAAATTCACCTTAAAGCAAACAAACAAATACAATGGCCTTCGTTTCTGTCTCGCAGCATTTCTTATTTTTATCAATTTTTTTTTTTTTTATTTCTTCCAGCTTTTTAAGGTTAGTGGGTCAGTCACTCCAACTTGCCTATCCCTTGCTTACAATATACAGTATGTGAATGTCAGAGAAAGCCAGTCTGCGGACTAGGGCAACATTACCAGCTAATCTCTCTCTCTCTCTCTCTCTCTCTCTCTCTCTCTCTCTCTCTCTCTCTCTCTCTCTCCCCGTTGAAGCTCTTACTGTGACCTACATACTAGGTTCTCTCTCTCTCAAGGTTATTTGTTTGGGTCAACTTTTTCTCTATCTCTTTGAGGATATCTCTTACTCGCGGCCTACTTACTGGTAAAGCTCTCTCTGTCTCTCTCTGTCTCTAAGGATGAGTTCTCACACTAGGATCTATTTATGGCTGCTCTCTCTTACTCTCCATCTCTCTCTCCCTCTTTAGATTATCTCGTACTGCTAATCATTCATGAGCTAATTTTTCCTTCTTTTCCTTACTCGTCTTGAGGCTATAATTGGGCTTTAAATACAATTCTCTATATTAGCGGACTGTTTCATTTGTGCAAATGGTGGCATTGTTTTTATTAGCTTGTTCAGTAAAGCCGTACTGGCATTTTAAAAAAAAATTATTTTGATATATCTCGGGGACTCGGCAATCAACCTCGCATGTCTGCTTTGGAATCGTGTCGATTTGTAATGTCTTCATTAACGAACTAGACCTACTTCCAAGATGCGTTTCTGCTATAACCAGTTTGAGTCTCAGTCAGTTCATTGGCTCCTAACAGGTGTTTATTTTGGGAGAACTCCGAGCATCGGTGCATTCCGAGAGTTTTAGTGGGAAAGAAACTATCTGGCTAAAGTCTCATATCTTTTGGGAAGCAAAAGTCTCGTATATATCTTTTGGGAAGCAATACTGTTGTACTGGATGCGATCAGGTTGTCAGAAATTCACGCTGATCTTCACTCAGTGAAGGTGAGTCAAATTCAAATTCAATCGTTATTTGATATTTGACTTCACTAGACATTGGAAGCCAACTAAGGTCGTTTGGAATTCCACACCATTCACCTGAGCTGAGCTGCTTTTCCCCAATTATGTTCTCGCTCAAGGAAGGAGCAAAAATAATATCACATAAACCAAACAGCCCGATTACAGATCATTCCGACGCAATTTGTCACCGGAACTTTTCCTCTTCGCTCTAAACATCTTATGTTTCCTATTTTGTCAAAGAATTCCTTCAAGTGCGCGATGATCAAGTAATTTGTTGCATTGAAATTTTGATGGTTATTGATACTTGATAAAAACAAAAAGTCGATATATATTTACCTATGTATAACTGAATCATGAAAGTTAGGAACGTGATAAATCCATAAATAAAGATATATGCCACGAAGGAAAAATAAACGAAGGAGTATCTGCGAGACCTTTCGACGTTAAACGTCCTTTACTAAGCAGAAACTGACATACATGAGGGAAAAGACATATTCTTGTATTGTCTTTTCCCTCATGTATGTCAGTTTCTGCTTAGTAAAGGACGTTTAATGTCGAAAGGTCTCGCAGATACTCCTTCGTTTATTTTTCCTTCGTGGCATATATCTTTATTTATATTTACGTATATATTTATGTGATTGTATATGCTTATATATGCATTACGCTACAAATGTCCTTTAACATCCAATTCGCTCTACCTCGGTATTAATATAATTTCATATATGTTAACCGAAGGGGAATTTTTTTAATTGATAAGAATCCACGGGAGGACGAAATTATTACCAACTAAAAAATTCCCCCTTCGGTTAACATATATGAAAATATATTAATTCAGAGATAGAGCGAATTGGATATTAAAGGACATTTATAGCTTAATGCATTACATGAATCACGATGATGTGATAAGAAATCCTGCTTATATATGTCACTAAATACCGTGTGACAATAGATTCAGCTAAGGCTACAATAAAAATAAAAGAAAAAGTACCAAGCGCTTTCGTGTTATTCCACCACATTTTTGAGGCAATATATATATATAATATATATATATATATATATATATATATATATATATATGTGTGTGTGTGTGTGTGTGTGTGTGTGTGTGTATGTATGTATAAGAGCAAATACCACAGGGAAATGACAGACAGAAGGTCAGTATCAAGCACTTCCTGACCTGCCTGTCATTTTTCTGTGGTATTCGCTTATATAATAGTCATGTGCATCTGCTGTGGTTTTTTAAAAACACACATATATATATCTTTCATCAGCTGTCAATAAGTATCAAAATTCTTGTATAATATATGAATATAATAATTCTGACACGTGATTTATATGTTACAATTTACCGCAACCTGTTATTTCCCTGCGGTGAAGTCTATATATATATATATATATATATAGATATATATATATATATATATGTATATATATATATATATATATATATATATATATATATATATATGTATATATATATACACATACATACATACATACATTTTGTTTATAGTCTTTCACAGTGGCAATGGTCGTTAAATACACAATGACATCTATTCTAAGATGTCTTGATGATAGACACGAGTTAATGGCCGAAACATCTGTCAAGAGTAAGTAAATAGAGAGCAGATGCACAGTTTGGTTTATATATGAATATATATATATATATATATATATATATATCTATATATATATATATATATATATATATATATAAGCAAGAAACAAAAAGTGCTGTGAGTGTCGTTGGTGATAATAGTCAGTGACCCTTAACTTAACATATCTTTTCACTAGCCGCTTGTAAGAAAGAACAAGAGGCATTGCTGGAACAAGGCTCGTTTAATGAAGCTACATTAACAGCGGATTCCAGAGAGCGTTCTCTTGTTTACGGCAAATGCCTCAGCCTCTGACCAGTTTCTTTTCAGCTCCCGGTAAGTTATTGACGGGGCTTTCTTCTTCTTCTTCTTCTTCTTCTTCTTCTTCTTCTTCTTCTTATTATTATTATTTTTATTATTATTATTATTATTATTATTATTATTATTATTATTATTACGGCGTTTTTTAATTTTGCAAGTTTTACAGGTGTAAATGTTATGTTATTACCTAAGGGTCCGTTCCCGAAATTTTCGTTAAAATAATTAGCAATTCAGTACATGTGGAAAATAAGGTTTTCTGTAGCCACGTTTACTCCAGAAGCTGAAAATGCTGTATAATATATATATATATATATATATATATATATATATATATATATATATATATATATATATGTGTGTGTGTGTGTGTGTGTGTGTGTGTGTGTGTGTGTGTGTGTGTATAAAACTCTAATTCAGAATTCAATTTTTTTGCTTCTAATTTGTTTCTTTCATATGGACTGTCATTAATTCCCAGACGTCGCCAGCCTTTATCTGTACCTTGTAAAATGGATTCTGTTCTCTCGGGTAATTCGCGGGCAACGGATAAGCTGGAGGTGTTTCTCTGGAGCATCGGCAAAATGCATAACGTGAGATTTGCCTCTACGTGGACGTGAAATCCGCTTGTCTGACAATGCTTTCATGTTGGTGACTGACTCATTCATTTATCTCGTTATATATTAGGTAAATTTTGGAAGTTTTCCCCCTTTTGGGTAATTAATCTCGAAATGATAGGAATATTTGTTGTTTCGAATGAGAATTAACAATCGGTACGTTCTCTACATCAGTCTGAATTTAGTTTTCGTTCGATATCATCCCAGTAAACTGAAACGTTGATTAGTTGTTGTATGAAGTTATCCTAAATGTGAATTCGTTGATATTCTCTCTCTCTCTCTCTCTCTCTCTCTCTCTCTCTCTCTCTCTCTCTCTCTCGTAATGATTTTTCATTTGCATCATGAGGAGAGTTAGACCATGAGCAGCGAACGGGGCACTTTCTTTCAGGCATTTAAAATCATGTTACCTTCAAACACCCAAACCCGCTACCTTTCCACAGCCTCCCCCCCCCACCCCGGCCTCATCCCCGCGTCTCTCTCTCTCTTTCTCTCGCTAGCTTTTTTTTTTAACTCGAGTATAACCGTACTTCCAAGTAATTAACTCTGCGTAAATAGAAGCTAGCAGATTATTCTAATAGCAATGATGTGTGTTCACGAATATATGTGTATGTATATCTTAAGCTTAAT
>NC_061088.1:54222020-54249520 GCF_015104395.2 Macrobrachium nipponense
GAATAAGGAACAAATCTAGCTATGATACGGCCACGTCCATTCTGACCGATCTTCTATGGAAGCAAGAATTGAATAAGGAAAGTGAAGCCAAAATAGCCAATAACCCTTCTAGAGTAAAAGTGCAACTGCACGTTGGCATATAGATGATAGGAGATGAATGAAGCCACTTAACCGAGATGCTGCAACAAAGATACTGAGAAACCGGCTATTGAGCACTCGCCGTCCATACTAATCAGCAAGTTGCCCCCTGAAAGAAACATGACAAAGAAGAACTCGTTCATTAAGTACAATTTGAGATCCAGATAAAAAGGGACCGAATGATGGCCGTCAGGAGGGCAACCAGAAATAAAGAAGGACGACAGAACTAGCCATTTGGGGAACAGTCAACGGCAGCTATCGACAACGCCGCCATAATTGACTTGAATATCTTTAATTTTGCCAACATCATTTTGCGGTCCAGCGCATATTATAGCACAAATTTGAATTTCATCCCTCTTCTGACAAACCGAGATTGATGGAAGTTATTTATCTACCACCAGGACATGTAATTCTCAAAGCAGAAGAAACTCACGGGCATATACAGCGTGCCATCATTACGGGGCAGCGAACTCTTGGATGCCTTCACAGAAGTAGAGGGGCACCTGGCTGTGAAATGAGTGGGCAATATTCGCCTCATTTTTTTCATGGTTTCTGACATGGCTGTGCATAAGATGAATCATGTAAAATAGGGCCTCGTGGTCCAAACACCAGTTCCATGACCGTGATGTGAGGTTTACGTGTTCAATTTATCATTCCAGTAACATGTTTGCATGATGCGTATCGAATATGCTGCTAGCCAGAATGACATGATTAAAGTGAGGTCATTTCAGTTCGAACGATTAAAAAGGAATAGAGTAATCGTGTAAATATGATTACCAAGTTTCTCTCTAATTCTCTTAGCACATAAAGCAGTCATTTACAACTTAATTTACTTATATGATGACGTGAATTTCATCACTTCGCACATTATGCTTAGGAAATCCTCGATACTGCAAATATTGTTAGAGACAAGATGACATCGAATATATCGTTACAAGTAGGGTTTCACTGAATATTTCCGTAAGGTAACTTCAAGGTAACGACGACACTCTGGAATGTTAGAGCTACTGGTTTTGACCTGAAAGACATTGCTGAATCAGCTTCATGGAGATTTTGCTCGCACATTACTTCCTCGGCGATGACTTAATAACAGACACCGAAGGACTCCAGCTTATTTCAGGGGATTTCTAACATGATTTCGTCTTGGAAATTCAGGACATACACTGGATACGCTGCAGTCAGCTCGGGACTGAGAAGCACTTGTTTCAGTTCGACACTTCAAAAATACACACGTAGTACATACACAAATTATATATATATATATATATATATATATATATATATATATATTATATACATACATACATACATACATACATACACACACACACACACACACACACACACATATATATATATATATATATATATATATATATATATATATATATATATATATATATATATATATATATATATCCACCGTGAGGTAGGGATGTAAGAATACCACCACTGTAGGTCATGCGTGTCGTAAAAGGCGACTAAAAGGACAGCTTCTGCCTTGCAGATGGACTTGCAGTCAAAGGTGAGGCCCACCGCCAATAACTGTGGTTGATGATATCAAGGGCATGAGGTCATAAAAGCCCCTTTGCTAAATAATAAACCATGCCTGATGTTCTAAGGAAAGGCAAACCGACCCTTAGTGTAGGGATAACAATGGGAAAGAAGAAATATATCTATCTATCTATATATATATATATATCTATATATATATATATATATATATATATCTATATATATTCTCATGATGTAGGGGCCGGATTGTATCATTTTATTTTGGGGAAATCTAGGAGGACTGGCTCTACTCAAAAATGCCTTTTCGAAACAACAACACTGACTAGGGATGGACCGCAACTATGATAAGAAAGTACGTAGGTTAAGTATTTTAATTGAAACTTCTAAAATAACTTTCAAAAAGATTGAAGGTAAACATAATATGTCCACTTAGAAATATAATTCTATAAGGTAATCAGAAGAGTAAAATTGCAGGAGCACTGACTGGCTCCATCACACTGAAACACTAATGACTATTATGTACAATATAAAAACTAATGTGCCACTGGGTTGCAAGCAAAATAACACTTCATCTAATGATGACGTATGGTGCAATAATAGCAATTCACAACTGTAAATGGTGGAACACTAAGGAAGTTATGTTCGCACTGGAATCTTCAGGAGTACTATCCCAAGATAGGCACTGGGAATAAAGGTTGAGTAGCACTGTTGAACTACAGAGGACAACACACAATGGGGGAAGTCTACACGAAGTTTTGTCCGTTTAGAAGTTTCGGTAACTTGCAGTTCTTCACCAGGGAATCAAAGAAAGAGTGCTCCTCATCAAACAGTGTCCAGGCACTTCAGGGTGTGACAGCTTCAAGAAACATGTTGGGTCGGTCATCACCCAGGCACAGGTATACTAGAGCAGTGGGCCGAGGTTGTCTGACTTGGGCATGGCACCGCTTCGTGAGGAGGTAATGCTGCAGGAACAGGCTAGGGCGGAATGCGATTTGATGGGTCACGCTAAGGCCAATATAGTATAGGTCAGTCAGAGAGAAACGGCCGAAACAAATTTCGTGGGCCACATCTCCAGAAAGACCCTAAGTTGTGGTTGTCGGCCACAGGTCACTTAAAAGGGTCAGGTGGGAAGGTTGTGTCGGCATGGGGTGAATTGTGGCCCACCCTGGAAGGTGAGTCACCGATAATCTCTTCTCCGTCTGACCTCTACTGTATTTATACCCAGTTTTCGGGAGTCGCCGGAAGTGTCTACCTGACATCTGTCAAAACGATAATGATATCCATGGGTCCATTCATTTCTGCCGCTAATCCTCGCAGGTACCTGGAAAGGTCATTGAACGCTGGCAAAGAAGGGTATGGAAAGAAAGGGTACAACAAGGTGCTAAATTGGATCGAAAGATTTGGGTCGGTAGGTGGGAATGCAGGTGCAAGGAGGCGGAGCTGCAGGTGCAGGATATTGGACAAACAAGGTGAGGGTGAGAGGTCAGATCAGAAGGACAAGAGCGAGAGGGTGTGAAATCTAACGAACTAAGGGGCTAGTCCCTGTCAACGACCCACGTGAAGTTCGTCTGGGGACCGAAACACAATGGCAGAAGGGGGCGGTAGTCCCTTAAGTACCTAGTTTCTTCTCAAAATCTGAGGTTGTTACCGACTTAAGGCCAGTGTCTGAATGTGGCAAGGGTATGACAGGCAATAAATCACTTTCGACAGGACATTGAAATGACATTGACATGTTTTCGTCTATGAGACGTCGTTAAGAAACAATGGAACAAAAGCCAAGTCAAAAATATTGTACGGTTCTCGAAAACATCACAACAGCAGTTTTGCTTCTACTTTATGCTTTACATGAAGCAGTTACTTTGTTTCTTTAGTGTTCCCTTATATTTCGAATTCTCCCTCATTTCGAAATTTTCCCTCATGATTTGAAGCATAAGAATAGAAAATAATAAAGTGTCAAAAGAACGATTATATATATATATATATATATATATATATATATATATATATAGTATATATATAGATATATATATATATATATATATATATCAAGAGCCAGCAGGAAAAATGAAAAGCAGCAGTACCTAGCGCTTTCGTGTATTCTTGGTACACCTCATCAGGTACAATATATAAAAGAAAAAATGAAAATAGCTTCGAAATATCAAAGGTAAAACATAAAAACAAAAAGTAAAATACAGAACAATCAAACAGCCTAGTCAAGAAGCAAATGGTCCACAGCCTAGTCAAGAAGCAAATGGTCCACAGCCTAGTCAAGAAGCAAATGGTCCACAGCCTAGTCAAGAAGCAAATGGTCCACAGCCTAGAATTACACTTAAAGGACAACAACAAATAGAAATGGAACTACGGTTACCTATTAGGAAATAAAGAAATTCCTGTTGTTTTCACAGCTATATTATAACTGCAGAGAGATATGCCTTATAAGTATTTTAAGCATTTGCCTGGTACTTACTATACCCAAGTCTTCTTCCTATTGATTATAGGCCTAATGCCGCCGCTGCTTGTCTGCTTCATTTCAGGTGTATGTTTGTGTGTGCGCGTGTATGTGTCTGAGTGTATGCAAAGAGGTGGCGTACCAGGCCTAATGTTTTCCTTACAAGGTTGACGTTAATTATTCAGTCTTTTACGCCATGTCCATATGTATAGTTTTATTTTCTCTATACCTTCCGTGTCCTTGCCATTTTTCATACTGCATCAAAGCCTCAGCTAGGTATGTGATCATCGAACCTATCAGTTGATGTCTTCAGTAATATTAATAATGAAAATTATATTAGTAATAATACTGGTAATGAAAAATTAAATTTTTAATAAATACTTTTGTCATTTTTAAACAATCTTGGATTGTTCAAACTGTCCATAATTTGAGAGACCTTTTTATGCTATCATTATTAATGTTTTATTGATTGACTGATATATTATGATTATCATAGCCATGCCAAGAACTTATATCGTCAACTGCTGAACCAACAGTAGCTTCTGCGCCAAAAGGAGCGAACCCGGTAAACGATCGCCTAAATGAAATAGTCTCACGAGAGACTTGCTTTTCCCGACATTTTCATGCCGGGTTCTTCCCAGCGTTGCCAAATAACAGCTCCGTCAGCACAGTGTCAGCGAATGTTTGTATTTTCCGTTGTTGCACTGGAGCATTCAGTCTTAAAAGGCCTGTCCCCACAAGGAAACATTGTTTGCAAACACGTTTTACCGTATATTTGTTTCCCATCCAGAATGGAAAACATTGAGTGTTTCTTTGTGTATATCACATGTATAATGTATATATATATGTATATACATGTGTGTATTTGTATGTATAAATATATATACGTCCATATATTTAGATACATAATACACTTATACATACGTACTTATATATTAATATAGTATATGTACATAGTATACACACCAGTATGTGCATATACACATGTACATATTCATATTTACATATGTTGATGTGCATCTGTATATATGTACACATGTGCATGTGTTGTGACAGTCCTTTTCTAAGACTTCCTTGCCCGTCTCTCTTTCTTTCTCTTATTAATCCCTCCTCGACTGCATTGGAATAGCCCAGTAGAATACAGAGGCTACTGCACCGGCAACTGAGGTCTGGACAGGAAACATTGTTTGTTAATAGTTTAGAAACAATTTGGAAACTGTTTGCAAACAGTTTCTAAACAGAAATAGAATGACAAAGGAGAGGCTGGAAATAATTGATTACTGTCATTAAGGTCTGTCCACACTAGGAAACATTGTTTGCAAACAGTGTTTCTTAGTGTGGAGAGGCCTCTGGGCTTCGTTTTCGGAATCTCCCCTACCGACTCTGTATTTCCGTTGCTGCTTATGAAGTCTGTTTTGTGTTGTTGAGCTGTTGTGGATGGTTATTATGTAAGGTACTCTTCGCATAGTTGCTAGTCTCTCTCTTCAACCCTCCAACATGATCTACGCATGAAAAATGCTCAAAGCATCCGAAGGGAACTCGGACACTTTCTCTTCCTTATCTCTTCTTTGATGTTAAGGAGGCTGTTGTCTTAGCTTGGTTCGTCCTTTTGTTAATCACGCAGTCCTTCACATTCCCTTGGGCATGGAAAGGACAAAACTGTATTTTATGAAACTTCGGGTCATCTCTCTCTCTCTCTCTCTCTCTCTCTCTCTCTCTCTCTCTCTCTCTCTCTCTTCTAGTGGAAGATGTGCAATGAGGCCTTGGAAATCCAGAAAGCGATGGTCTCTATCTATGTGAAGGAAGTCAGTATTGCAAATGCAAGGGATTAAGCAGATAGATTGTTACTTTGTTAGTGGTTTGTGGGCGTTTTCGTATAAGGTCACGATTTTACAATACTACTATGTACTTTATAGCACTGCATATGAAATTGACTCATTGGTCTATATGCGCTGAAAATGTCACCGAAGACAATATTTTCACATGGAATCTTGAATCTTTATAGTCAGTGTTTTATCAATAAATCTCTAATGTTCTGGATATTACTGCCGTTGTGTTCTCTGGAATGATGTCAAATTATGTCCCAGATTATGACATCAGGATATTTTATAAAATAAGAGCAAATACGATGTGACATTGAACTTTTAAGAACTGACTGTGTCTTGAACACGAAAGGTATTTTTGAAAAGAAGTAACACCATCGGTAAGAAAAGAAAAGATATGAGCGCTGTCAAATATTCCAATCTACAATGAAATACTAAAGGAAAATGTGATATTACGCTTCGTCCTAACCCAGTGTCTTCCAGGTCACCGCCAGTTCTTTATAGTGCAAATCGTGACATCGTTTGGGCGCAGAAACTCTTGCAGATTTCTTTTCCCAATATGATCAGAGCTTGAACTTCAACCCCTGTATTTATGTTAGCTCCAGTGCAAAGACACTTAACATCAGACAAAGAAAGGGGCTCCGCAAAAAGTTGCGTAAGAAATCCTATTAGGAGTCAGCTCCATCACTTCGGAGATAACTATGTATTATCTCTAATTGGTTACTTGAGACTTGAATTTATAAAATACGCAATCATACAAGCAAGATAGCATCAGAGAGAGAGAGAGAGAGAGAGAGAGAGAGAGGAGAGAGAGAGAGAGAGAGAGAGAGAGAGAGATAGCGTATCTTTCTCAAGGTCAACCATGAATGATAATCAGAAAGATTTTGAATCATTTGTAAATACAAGACCCATTGGTTAGGTAATCGTTTTTCTTACGTATAAACCAATTACTGGTGAGAGATGAAGTTGATTCAATGTATAATTGCTTTCAGTGTAACACTTGGTCTAATCTAGATATAATAAAACACATGTATAGATGTTTTTGTCTTTTGTTTTATGGTGGATGTCGTCGATATAATATATAATATATATATATATATAGATATATATATATATATATATATTATATATATATATATATCAGCAAAAGCCACAGGGGAAAATTTAAAAAAAAGAAAAGACCAGAGTGCCAAGTACTTTCGTGTATTTAACACATCTTCGAGGCACAAAGTAATACAAAATATAAAAACTAGTGAGCAAGAAAGCTCTCACAAAAGCAAAGTGGAAAAGAATTATATATGTATGTATACAATAAGGCCATTACAAACAGGAACAGCATTCGTCCAGATTACCCAACCGCTTAACACCCCAACAAGTCAAAAAGAAAAAGAGTAATTGCCCAATGACCCAATTACTTAGAAGAGAAAAACACTGACTATGTCAACCAGTTTTATAAAACACTGAATTAGTAACAATAATAACGGCACTAACAACATACCTAAAACACCAATAAACAAAAATAACTGAATGAATAGTACTATCAATATGAAATACATAAAAAAGGATTTGACCAGCACAAAAACTGAAAGGACAATGTTAAAACTCACAAGAAAACACACAAGAAGGAACTTGACAAGTACACCAAATTAAAGAATAATGTTTAAACTCTTCACTATTTTATCTACGATAAAGATTGTCTAATTTGTACATACCAGGGCTCAAATTTAAAAGTTTTCCAGAATATGTCTTTGATAAAAGCAGATGTTCTAAGTTATATTCCTACTAATATAATCGTTACAAAATAAGATCTCTTTTGCCTCTGTCCAATCAATCGCATGGTTAACATTACTAATCTTTTTTAAAAAATTTTCCCTGTGGCTTTTGCTGGTAAACAAAATCACGTGCTTACTTTTGTGATTTTATAGTATATACATACATACATACATACATATATATATACATACATTGTATATATATATATATATATATATATATATATATATATATATATATATATATATATATATAACAGTTGAGCATCAGATGTAATTTCTCATATTTTTGCATATTCAGTTTAAGGAGATAAAAAACGATAAATAAAAGAGACGGCTTCAAACGAGTTTATCTTTTCTATGGCAAACACAGCCTCAATTAAACTTTAATCCACGATTGCTGTTTCTATACAGCACTACGTATTCCAATAAACAGCCGCTCTCAAGAAATGCCATTACCACCTTGCTCAAATAGTACTGACACTAATTATTTACAACAATAATCGGTACCTACTGCTGTAGGGAAGATTTCTAAATGATGCAATAATACTAGTGAAATGGGCAAATGAGAATCACTTCGATACTGATAATTCCTCTGCATTTGATTGCCTCCTGTGATGGGTGAAGTGGGTTGTGCCTTCCCTGCCAGTCTTGAGATGGGACGGTCACGACCAAACCAAAGATTTACAAACTGGCGTTCAGTAAAGGCAGTATTGGTCTAAAGTGACATTTAATTCAACGGGCCTAAGGCAGTATTCGTGTTTGGAACCATCTTTTAAGCGAATTCGCTTTTTGCTTTCTCTATTCGGCTTGTCCGGATCATCTTCAGTCTTAACATGGGATAGAAATGTTTAGAGGCCTTTGCTTTTTCCCATATCAAAAGTTATCACCCTGTTAATAAAATGATAAATGTGTAATACTTGACAAGTTAAAGAAAACAAAGAGTCCTTTCTTCCAAAACTGAACTCATTTTCCTATATAAAGTAGCATATATATCCAGTTTCCTTTGCTAAAGTTTGATAGATGGTATGATGCTTACATAGAGGAAAGTTGACGCAAAAACAGACTGACACACCTCCCCCTTGGCCTCTGCCGAAAAAATGAACGAAGGGTGCTGCATCACAAGTGATAGATAAGAAGTCGGCTCGTCACGAGGAGCCAAATGGCTCTGCTCCAGTCTTTCTTCTCTCTCCTGTACTTCCTTTTCAAAACTCCCACGAACCTTTCCCCTCGTCCTCCTTACTCTCCTATCTATCTCTTTTTGAATAATAAGGAACAGTATCTTTATACCTTTAGGGAGCACATGAAACCATTTTTCATGTCCCAGGGATCCTGTATCTACAGGATATATATATATGATATATATATATTATATATATATATATATATATATATACATATATATATACACACACACACACACACACACATATATATATATATATATATATTTTATATATATATATATATATGTGTGTGTGTGTGTATTATATATATATATATATATATATATATATATATATATATATATATATATATATATATATATAATACTATAAATAAAGGCAAAATCCACGTAGGAAAGTGAAAGAATGGAGTAATTGCTGCGAGGTCCTTCGACTTGTTGTTCTTTACTAGGCAGACTGATATAAATATGAAAGTAAATTTACAAGGAAGACTTACCCAAAGCATCGGTGCCATTTAAGAGGTTTACAAGAGATTAAGTCCAACTGCTAAGAAGCAGGGACAAGACAATTAAAAGATTACGCAGGGCTGCGATTGACCACTAAAAATTGTTATAAAATTACAATTCAACAAATATCATATTGGTAAACAATAATTTTTGCAAAGTAGACATTTTCACAAAATACTTTGCAGCGACCCTTCGGCCCCAAGCTGCAACTGCTTCCATTCCTTTTACTGTACCCCCTTTCATATTCTCTTCCATCTTACTGTCCACCCTCTCCCAACAATTGTTTCACATTGCAACTGCTTTGAAGTTTTCCTCCTGTCACACCTTTCAAACCTTTTACAGTCAATTTCCTTTTCAGTGCTGAATTGCCTTAGTTGCCCCAGTGCTTGGCATAATGCTAAAAATCTATATAAATCAAATCAAATCACAAAATATGAAACATGCAGATACAACGAAAATACCAATAAGGTAACTAATTTGTGATTAGGTCAGTGATTTTATCTTTAAGGCCATTCTTAAACATTTTACTTATGTAAGGGTCCAAGTAATACAAGCCAGTGCTAAGGTTAAAATTACAATTAAAAATAAGTTCTATAATGGAGGATTCAGTATTTATAGGAAACCAACCAACAACTTAACTTATGTCCATTTTTATTCAGGCCACCAACTTAATATCAAAATATAAAGTTTTTCTTCTATGTTTTTGCGGGTATTGCACATTGTCAGTCCCCAATATTTGGATCAAGAAACCTAATACATAAGAAAAAATAGGGGCAGATTTATATTATCCTTCACATATATTAGATATTTGCTATAAAAATGCCCTCAACAAGTTTTATCGTGAAAGAAACATGGAGAAAGAAACTAAGAACTCTTAGCTTGCCATCTTTTAGTGGTTTTGAAACCAAAAAATTATTGTTAAAATCTTTTAATGTCAATCTTGTTTTCTCCTATAATAATAGACAAAAATAGCCCCAAGAAAAGCAACAACATAATAAATAAAATTCCATGTTTTGACTACCCTCTTTTTATATCGGCCACTCTAGCAAGGATTTAAAGTAAGAATTAAACAGCATAAGTATTCTGTCAAAACTGTAGAAACATCCAATGCAATATTCATTCATGTAAGTGAAAACTCTCACAAGATAAATTGAACTGGCAGTTCAGTAATTGCTAGATCTTAAGATTTCTTTTCACGAAATCTTTTAGAATCCGGCATTGTACAACTGACTTCCAATTGTAATTCTAACCTTAGCACTGGCTGGTATTGTTTGGACCCTTGTATAAGTGAAATGTTTAAGAATGACCTTAGAAATAAAATCACTGACTTAATCACAAATTAGGTACCTTATAGATATTTTCTTTGTATCTGTATGTTTCATATTTTTGTGTGAAAATGTTCACTTTGCGAAAACTGTCATTGTTTACCAAAATAAGATTTATTGAATTGTACTTTTACAACATTTTTGGGTGGTCAGTTGCCGCCCTGCATAACCTTTTAATTGTCTTGTCCCTGCTTCTGAGCACTTGGACTTGATCATTTGTAAACCTTTTAAATCGTACCCTTGTTTTGGGTAGGTCAACTAATTCTTCAGATGTGTTGGATTCCAGTTATACACTTTCCTTTATAATCCTTATCTGTCATTTATACGAGCTTTCTTTGCCCTATTAAACTTCCTTGTTTCTTTGTAAACTTACTTTCATATTTATATCAGTCTGCTTAGTAAAGGACAACAAGTCGAAAGGCCTCGCAGCAGTTAACCCATTGTTTCACTTTCCTTCGTGGATTTTGCCTTTGATTATTTATTCATCACATTCTAAATATTCGTGATTCAGTTAAGCTTTTAATACATATATATATATATATATATATATATATATATATATATATATATATATATATATATATATATATACATAATATATATAAAATACACACACACACATATATATATATATATAGATATGTATATATATATATATATATATATATATATATATATATATGTTTGTATGTATGTATGTATATATGTATATATATCTGGCAAAAAATAAAATTAAGACTATTGTTATTCGAGTTGTGTCAATTCAGAAAACGTCATCACAATACAAATTTATTTCACGATATCTTGCAGAAACGGTGATAATGGCGTGGGGAACCCTAAGGTTCCACGGAAACCCGGCTGGGAATCGCCGGTCTGATCCCCCTCCATCCCCAGCCCCGTTTTTGAAAGATGAGTCTCCATAACTTGCTCTCTGACTATGAATTCGCCCTACCATATTCTGTAATGGGTCCGCAATTTTCTCTGACAGTAAATGAAGGAAATACAGTAGACTGACAGAAACAGGTTGTGTTGCGTAGTATGTACGAACCTCAGACGTCCTTGAGCGACAGCTGCTGTACAGAATGGAACGATTAAAATCTCCATTCATATCGAGTTCCCCGGTTCTTTGGTTCACAGATGGTCTTCCCTATTAATAAGATTCTTCTTTTTCATGATTTGTATGTTTAGTCATATATATATATGTACATATATATATATATATATATATATATATATATATATATATGTATATATATATATGTGTGTGTGTGTGTGTGTGTCTGTGTGTGTGTGTGTGCTGTACTGTATGTATGTGAAGTGAGAAAGTAATTCTTTTTCATGATTTGATGTTTAGTCATATATATATATATATATATATATTATATATATATATATATATATATATATATATATATATATATATATATATATATATATATATATGTGTGTGTGTGTGTGTGTGTATGTGTACTGTATGTGGTGTGAAGTGAGTAAACTAAACCCATATATTGCGAGCTGATATAACTACAACAGCTTAGATGGTTAACACTAGTGACAAGAGAAAAGACTATTCCGCTCTAGGTAGAAAAATCATGCGATAAAGTGCTACAGTTGCTTGACTAGAACCTGCATTGTATCTCCCAGTTTTTAAGACTTAACGTTCCGGTGTTGGACTCTGCAACAAATGGAGTTTCTCAAAAAGCTTTCCCATAAGAATGTTTTCTCTACAACGGTCTGTTTCGTCTAAGATTTCACATCTGAGATGTCTTTATACGGTTAGTTTTTAAAATCAGGTTAGAGTGAGAGATATTTTGCTTTTACTTTGGAATCAGACTCTTTTTGTGTATGAACAGGCATATGACAAGCTGTCGCTTTTGAGCTGTGAGTCACGTTAACACACACACACACACACACATTTATATTTATATATATTATATATTAGAGATGTATCGGAGATCCGCATCCTTATCCTAATCGACAATTTCTTAACATCCGCATTAGCACTGCATGCAACATCCGCATCCACAGTTCGAGAATGCGGATATGAGGATATCACCCCTGCTCAGTGTTCAATAGTTCATACTCACATTGTAGTTAAAAGTAGATTTTTTTTTTTTTTTTTTGCTTTTTGCTAAATTTGGCTTTTTAGTCGTTTTATTATACAGAATACATGATACACAATTGCACATTTCCGACAATATGTATTTTGTAAGTAGCTCTGTTATAGAATATTTGTTTCAGTAATTTCATGTCATTTACAGCAGATGTCATCATAAAGGCAGAGTATGGCATTTTTAGGAGGCTCTCTCTCTCTCTCTCTCTCTCTCTCTCTCTCTCTCTCTCTCTCCTATGCGAAGAATGGCATTGAGTTTTGTTACCCTTATCATACAATGAACATGAAATAACCTTGTGCTAAGACAACTAAAACGTTTGTGTATCGCTGTTACTGTTATACACATACATACTTAAGTATCACTTATGTTTCTACTTTAAGTTAGTACGTCGAACATTATGTGGTAACTCATAATTTTAAATTATTTGGCTGAAAATCGTATTTTAACTATTAAATATATCTAAATTATTTAGATTTACAAAGTATCCGCCACTGCGAGGGTTATGGTCACAAAATATCCGCATCCGCAAATTTAAAAGATGCAAATCCCAGTGTCAGATATCCGATATATCTAATAATATATGTATATATATATATATATATATATATATATATATGTAATGTGTGGGCACAGTTGTCGTTATTCCAAAAGACAATAAACTTAATAATACTTAAGAAAAAGGCACGAAACGGATAATAAGGAGGAAAAGGAAAAGGGTATACGATAATGATTTTTCTTAGCGAAGGATTTGGTTACTCAAAACATTAGGCTTTTAGCCATTAGACATCTGGTTTTCATCTCCCCCAAAAAGCCTCTGTCCGTACCAGCGATTAGTGACCAGCGATATCGCCCAGGCATCTTCGAGAAATTGGAAACTACTCTCATTAGCACCTATGACTAATCGCCGTTCCCTTCGTGAACAGGTCAGAGAGAGCCATCTGGCATACGTTAAAAAGGAATTCTATGACCCGTTGTTAGAAAGAGGGAAGTACCAAATTCTTAAAAGCTCCACCCTCCCAAAGGTAGGCCTCTAGTATCGACGAATCAAAAGCCATGAGTGTTGGTCATAAGACAGCCCAAAAGGGGTATCAACGAATGACCTATGAGGTTACCAAGGGATACGCCCCTAAGAAGCCAGGACATGAAGAAGGAGGCGTATACAAATTCAAAGCCTACGAATTACTGTAGAAGACCTGACAGGAAGGCGGTCTTGTATAATGTTTGCAGCCACTAAGGCACAAGAAGTCTTTCAGAAAATGCCACACCCAGTCAAAATCCAAAAATCCAAAGGCGGGGCTAAGGAGATTTCAACTGAACAAAAAGGCGAGACAGAGAGAGAGCAGGCAGAAGAAAAAAGGGAGCAGAGAAAAAAGGGGAACAGAGAAGCCAAGAGAGAGAACAACCGGGGAGCCTGAGGGGAGAGCTGCAGTGGCATGGCCGTGAAACAGAGAAAGACAGAAGAATCCCCAGAAGAAGAACAGGTGCAAAAGTGTGGTGTGCGAAGCAATCAAGGACAGTGAAAGTGTCAATCACTACTCAGTAAATTTCCCTCGTGCCTATAGACTCGTAATTGCAACAAGTGCCAATTAAGTTTATCAGTCCAAGAGCCCAGTAACTCAGAAGGTGGTGGAAAACATGTGTAAGAACCCCAACCCTAACGAAGAATAAACTCAATGCAAAGAAACATATCAATTAATTTCTCATCCTAACAGAACCCCTTTACCTAATTCCCCAAAGTACAGCCTCCACGGCACACGTTACCTTAGATCTGTGCAAAGAAAGTAAGTACCGTCACAGAATAATTGGTGGCAGAGCGATGGGATACGATGAGATAAAGATTGATATAGTGACAAGATTAATTGATGTCGAGTGGTAAGGATAGGAAGATAAAGACACAGCAAAGAAATGGTGATTAGCGACGTGATACGAAGACACGAATGACAGTTAAAGACAACGGCCGCGAAACGGAATCAAAAGTTTAGTGTCGGCATAAAAGATTTCAATCCATTCACGCCACTCAAAATAGAAGTTCTCCTCAAAGACAGTTACCAGTGCTTCCCCAAATTCAAAGACAGTTATCGAGTCGTAACAATAAAAGCGCTCCAAAAAAAAAAAAAGCCACCCACACTTTGCGAAAGAAAAACTCCACTCCGAAGAACAAGAACAGTCGTTCCACTAGAAGAACAAGATGTCGAAAGCATGAAGAAAAATATCAAGAGGAAAGAAAACGATCCCGAAAACGCATCCGTCAACGCAATCCTGCTCTGAGAGGAAAGAAGAGAGAGAGAGAGGTCCCCTTTCCCGAAGAGAAGAAGAGAGAGAGAGAGAAGGGGGACCCAACACACATTCAACGCGCTGGTAGGCGAACGCAAGCGGTCAGACGTAAACCCGGGTGTCGAAGACGACGAAAGAAGATAAGTCCAAAATAAATGTCCGCACACTTACATAACATTAAAACTTTATTAAAAGTAAATTACGCGATTAACATTTCAGTTAGACAATTCCTGGTGTTTCAAGATTAAAAGATTTTCACACTGAACCTTTTTTTTTGGCAACGAAAACTCTACGATATTTCATTTTACTAATTATAACTAATCAGCTACTAAGACCTTTTCCCGAACATTTGTATTTACTAACCAATAACTCTAAATTTTAATTTGAATTTTGATTGTGTCATTTTATGTTATTTTTGTGATTTTGGTTGTTTTGTGATTTCTTGTACTTTGTTTTTTTTTGTTCTTTTAGTGTTTGCTTTTTACTTGTTACGTCGAGTGAACGTTTACTTGTTTTTATTTTGTTTGTTTAGGATAACAAGGGTAATTCACGGGAGGTCTCTCGTTAGCGTACAGTTTACGGTCAGTTCAGTATCGTTTTACCAGTACTGTTAAGAGGGTTTTTGTTGTTGTTTAAGAATCGCTTACCGGTAACGTAAGACTTTGAGAATATTTCTGGGGAAAATTCTTTTATTTTTTATGGTGATCGAATACTTTAGTAAAAACAATTTATTGTTATTATCATTTTCTTTTTGGGATATTACTGTCATAACTTTGATACTTTTATGATTCTCAATACTTAAGGAAAATTTCCATTAACGAGTCGATGGTCAAAGGGAGACCGACTCCTTATCAGAACGTAAGAACGCCTGTGCTCACGAGAAGTCAAACAAGGAAATTAACCATGCCGGAAGGTACACAGTCCGCGAATTCGAGCGCAGCTGTAATGGGAACACATAAGGGACATGTGATTAATCACATAGCTAAATTTTGCGGAAGAAAGAATGGTCAGTTAGCTTGTAACTTAGAGAACTGGATAGAGCAGGTGGAGACACGCCTAGATAGCATAACGGGGACAGATAGAGAAAAGCTTATTGAAGCCAAGAGTTATCTTGATTTGGAAGCCGGAGGAGACTTAGAGATACGTCCACTCCGAGACTACCGAGATCTTAAGAATTGGAAGAATTGAAACGGTATTTCAGGAAGGTTTATTCCACAGTTGGTGAAAGAGATCCAGTACTAGCTTGGCAAGGATAGTGGCGTCAATTTAAGTTAGACGAAAGACGTTATCAAGAGTTTAGCTCTCAGTTGTATAACAATATGAATGAATGGGGTAACTTCATGGAATCCACAGGTTGGATAGAGGTAGAAGGAGGCAAGCAAAAAATGCTAATGAGTCATGTTAAAAAAATATTTAGACTAGCAATAATGATTGGAAGCCTGCCAACGGAAGATATTGCAAGGATGACTCGTAAGTGGGAGACATCCGATGATGTAGCAGAGATTGAAGAGGAGGAAACAAAAATCCTAGGTAGAAGACCTGAAGGGAATCCTATATACAGACCTTTAGTCGCTATAGGTCAAAAAGAAAGAGGTCCAAATAGATCTAGGACCCCATCTAGAAATCAGAATAAGATGCCAGGTAAATCTTCTCAAGGAGGATTTTCGACAGTCACGTGTTATAACTGTCAGAAGAGAGGACATTATGCCAGTGACTGCCGAGGGACAGCCTTCTGTCCTTTCCATAAGAGAACAGGACATAGTGCTCGAGAATGCAGAAATAAATTTGTTTTCAGGCTCCTAGAGGTAGATCTCAGTCGAGAGGCAGCAAGTAGAAACAATAGTCAATCTCCCCAAGTTAGAGGAAATAGGGATTCCGTCCCAAATAGATATGCTAATCAAACAGCAAGCATAGGTTATCAACCAGTTCAGTCAATGTCAGACGACGCAATGGGAAATTTTCTGCTTACTGGTACAATGAATCTTCCTCTATAACAGAGAGAACGTCTGGAATGTCAAGGCTAAGCCAAGCTACACAGGTTAGCAAGGTTCATGTAGGGAATGAATATAATTATAGACCATTATTTCCCGCACATGTCGGTCTAGAGAAACCTATTATTACATTCTTTGATACAGGTAGTCCTAAGAATATAATGTCTGAAAAGGTGTATCGGTTGTATTTTTCTCACTTAAGTTTGATCCCAGCGGTAGATTGTAGAATCACAGACGTCCAGGGTAATGATATCCACGTAATTGGACAGTTAGATTTTCCATTTAGGCTAGGAAGATTGCTATAAGAGAAAATGTTCTGGTAGCCAGAGATATACAATTAGCTTTTGCTCATTTGCTGATAGGTTATCCAACTATGGCTAGACAAGGGATAAACATTGATGCTCCTAGAGAACAACTAGTGATTAACAAACGGTCGTGAGATTTCTAGAATACCAATATGCAAGTCAATTAAAAGAACCCAGACTCAAGAGAATCCCACGATGAAAGGTATCTTAAAGAAGGATAAGACGGAAGGAAGATATCCAGAATGCATCACGAGTTCACAACAGATCATTAACCTTTTAGAATCAAATCAATGCACTTATTTAAAGTTAGAAAGGGAATTAAGACTTAAACCAGGAGAAAGTACGTGGGTAGAATGTACAGTAAATCCAATTTTTGAAGGAAAGGAAATTCTCACGCTTACTGAAAAGTCGCAAGTAAATGGAATACATTATTCTTCTAGTTTAACATGAAGTTAGACAGAGCAAGATAGCTTTACAGATTACCAATAACAGAGGAGGAAAGGTTAAATTAACACCCAGGTACAGAGATAGGCCTAGCAGAAGTATACTCCATACCTATCCGAGTTGTAGAAAGGGAAACGGTAAGCCGCGATCAGTAAAGGAAATGAAAATTATGCTCAGGACATAGAACTGAGAAGAGCTAAGATAGGATTTCATTTAAAGGACATTAAGGAAAACCATGTTAGAGAAGAATTCATAGACTTACTGTGCGAATATAATGATATAGTCGCTCTAGACGGCGACACCTTGGGAAAATACACGCGAAATACCGCACAAGATAGACATTCCATCAAACACCAAGCCAATTTACATACCAGCTTACAGAGTAGCACATTCCAGAAGGAGATCATTGAAAGAGAAGTACAAAGAATGAATAGGCAAGGAATAATAGAACCATCTAAATCCCCATGGTCCTTTCCACTTTTGCTAGTTCCTAAAAGGGACAAAACTTATAGAATAGTTGTGGATTTCAGAAAATTGAACCAAATTACTGAAAATGATCCTTATCCAATGCCGTCAATGCGAGATCTTATCGCCACTATAGGGTCCAAGAGATACTTCACCACTATAGATTTATTGCAGGGATTCTTGCAAATCCCTCTAGACGAAGAAAGTAAACTTTGACTGCTTTTTTCCACTAGTAACGGCAGATACAGTATGTAAGAATGCCCTTTGGTCTAAAGTCAAGCCCGGTAACTTTTGTAAGATTAATGGATAAAATTTTGGGCGATTTACTAGGCAAGAACGTACACTGTTACATAGATGATTTGGTAATAGCAACAGACACTATAGAGGAACACATAGACTTAGTCAGAGAAGTCCTAAAGAGATTAAGAAAAGCCAACCTGAAGCTTAAACTGAAGAAATGTAACTTCCTTAAAAGGAAAATAGACTACCTTGGTCATACACTAAGTGAAAAGGGCGTAGAAGTAAACGACTTAAAGATAAAGTCAATCAAGGAATATCCTACACCTCAGTGCAAGAAGGACGTAAAGTCATTCTTAGGTTTAGCAGGTTTTTACCGCAAATTCATAGGGAACTTTGCAGTCATATCAGCTCCACTAACTGAACTTTTAAAGGAACACATATCATTTGTATGGACAGACAAGCAGCAAGAAGCATTTGATGAATTGAAAGAAAGATTAACACATCCCCCAGTACTTAGCTTCCCAGACTTTGGCAAAGAATTCTTTTTAGCCACGGACGCAAGCCACATCGGTATAGGAGCATGTTTTTTTTTTTTTTTTTTATGCCAAAGACAAGATACAAGTATAATGCGATAGCTTATTACAGTAGGAAATTAAAGCCCTCAGAAGTGAACTACTCAGTAACAGACCTCGAGTCTCTAGCTATAATAGACGCTTTAAAGCATTTCAGATATATCATTTTTGGTTACAAGATAACCGTGTTCACGGATCATTCAGCTGCAGTAGAAATGCTAAAGAACCCTAATTTTTCTGGACGAAGAGCCCGTTGGTTCATGACAGCCCAAGATTATGATATAGAGGTGAAATATGTCCCTGGGAAGACGAATAAGGTAGCAGATGCATTATCAAGATATGTGTCAGGAGGTGATAGTATAAATATGATAAGTCAAGAAGAAGAAAAGAATGAAACAATGTGCAATGACGTAAATGTACTCACCATGCATTATACAGAGGAGCTTTCCCGGCAAAATTTCATAAGGGAACAAGAAAGAGATGAAGATATAAGGGAACTGTTTAAATACGTTAGAAACGAAAGAAAACACAGCCAACAAGAATTAACCGAACTAGGTAGGAAGGTTGGATGTCCCACAGATGCACTAACGGACATAGATGGCGTATTAATTTGGATGTGTCACGAATATGACCCATTTGGTCAATTTCTAGGTGTACTGCACAAAAGGTTAGTACCTAAAAGTCTAAGAAACAAGGTCATTGAGCTAATGCACGACGATGACATGAGAGCTCACCCAGGAAGGGATGAGACAATTAGATTAATCCAAAGAACTTTCCATTGGAAGGGAATTCACAAAGATGTTATTAATTATGTGAAGAGCTGCAATACATGTAACAGCTACAAGGGAAGAACAGACAAGGAAGTACCACTAGGGAAATATCCCTTATCCCACCCCATAGACTCCTTTCGAAAGAGTATCTATTGATCTTATCACTAATCTTCATACCACGAGTAAAGGGAATAAGAATATTACTAGTATGTATCGACGCGCTCACGAGATATACAGAGTTGGTACCACTAACTAGTAAAAGTGCCAAGGATTGTGCAATCGCTCTCTTTCGATAAGATATTTTGCAGATATCTGCCCCACAGCTCATTATTTCTGATAATGGGACCGAGTTCAACAACTCGTTAGTTCAAGAAATGTGTAACGCCTTTAAGGTAGAAAAGGTAGCGATACAGCCGTATCACCCAGCTAGCAATGGCTTGGTAGAAAGGAATAACAGGAAGGTTTTAGACGTATTGCGTCACACAGTAGGACAGGATCCTGACTGCGACGTCAATTTACCTTTAGTCCAATTATCATTAAATGCAAGGCATCATACGAGTACTCGAGCAACTCCCATAAAAGCTTTGATGGGATATGAACCCAGATTACCTTACGCATGGCTGAATCAGCCAGTACAGCCAAATTACTCTGAAGATATCATGAAGATAAGAATCGGAAACTTTAAAGTAATACACAAGCAATTGCACAAGAATTTAGAAGAAGCCCACGCAGAATATGATAGAGAAGCATCAAGAAGGATTAAGGCCTGTAGACTACAAGAAAGGGGATGAAGTCTATATTAAGAAGGAGTAAGAAGTGGTATTAATTATAAGTAGCCACAAAATTCACAGGACCATACAAGGTCGTAGACGTACAAGAAAACTAAGATAAAGGTAAGAAAATGAACCAAATGCCTTCCACATATGCTGAATCATTAGAAGAAGAAGAATTTTGGATAAACAAGGACAAGGTCAAGAGAACCAAAGAAGTTGAAGAATCCGAAATGACAGAGACGTCAGAAGAAATTCCAGAAGAAGGAACTAGATATAACCTAAGAAATAGAAGAGTCACTTTTCAGTGAAACAGAAGAACAAACCCATTAATTCATCCCATTATTCCCATGTATTTATTTGATTTCTTTATTGCTAAGTTTACCGCCATCGGTCGACTTAGGAATAATCTTTTATTGTTGCAATTCTTACTTTAATTAGTTGGTTTGTAGCAATTTTTTTTTGGAGTTATGTGCACTAACTTCAAATTTATTTTGACTTGAAGGGAATATTTGGGGTATGTAAGAAACGGTTCAAAGCGCAGTATAAGAATTTCAAGATGTATATTAAGCTTAATCGTTCCATAAGAACATTCTTAGAAGTAAAAGAATAAAAATAAGACGGGTTAAGATAGACATTAAGAGATTTTTTAAGATAAGAGAATTCGTTTTTAGAAATGATCAAAATTTTGAAGGGGTAATTAATATACTTACTTTGTTCAAATCCATTAGATGTTGATTGATGAAAACTTACTAATAAGATATTAATCAATGAAGACTCACTAACAAGATGTTAATTGATGAAGACTCATGAACAAGATAGTAGTTGTTGAAAACTTACTAACAAGATATTAATTGGTGAAAACTTACTAATTGTTGTCACAGTAGAAGAAACCTACAAGTATTAACCACTAACCGGTTCCTTTAACCGAGTTGCCAATTTTGTTTTAGTATCAAGCAGTGAAGTTATATTGTTTAATGTACAAGGTTACTCAGAATTTAACAGTAAGAATGACCAATGAAATTTTGCATAAACACAATACACGATCTCCAGTAGAAATCAAGGACACACTTGTTATTGCTACAAACACACAAGGATATTTTCTCCCAGGACTTGTTTCCAAGCAGCAAGTCGCAGCAAACAAGAAGCATCAAGTGTCGTCAACGAAGACAAAATTTATTTTTTCCATAAAAGAAAACGATATCCACCTAGATAGAATAGGACTGAGGACTGAACCAATCATGTACTGTAAACTTGGATAGTTACCATTATTTTTGCTTCTACCATGCATTTATATAACTTATGTGACTCAAGGGCTTATGTATGTTTAACTTTCAGTTTTCTTGTTTTTTTGGTGATTTATTTATGTTTGCATTCAGTTTCATGTTTCTTAATGCGATTTACTCATATTTGAATTCACTTTGATGATTCCTTTAATTACTTAATCAAGTATTTGTTCATATTCATATTCAGTTTTTTATGTTTCTCAGAATGTTACTTACTCAAGAATTTATTCATGTTTACATTCAATTTTGATTGTTGCCCTTAACGTTACTTAATCAAGGATTTGCTCATGTTTACATTCACTTTTGATGTTTTTGAGTTAAAGTTTCAATATGATTTCCAAGAAGCATAAGTTAGGAGTCCTCTTGTAGGTAATATTTGCTTCAGCTTAGATAACGCTGTCGGAGTCAGCGAAGTAGCGGGCCGAGACTGTAATAGTGTGGCACAGTGTCGTTATTCCAAAAGACAATAACTTAATAATACTTAAGAAAAAGGCACGAAACGGATAATAAGGAGGAAAAGGAAAAGGGTATACGATAATGATTTTTCTTAGCGAAGGATTTGGTTACTCAAAACATTAGGCTTTTAGCCATTAGACATCTGGTTTTCATCTCCGCCCAAAAAGCCTCTGTCCGTACCAGCGATTAGTGACCGAGCGATATCGCCCAGGCATCTTCGAGAAATTGGAAACTACTCTCATTAGCACCTATGACTAATCGCCGTTCCCTTCGTGAACAGGTCAGAGAGAGCCATCTGGCATACGTTAAAAAGGAATTCTATGACCCGTTGTTAGAAAGAGGGAAGTACCAAATTCTTAAAAGCTCCACCCTCCCAAAGGTAGGCCTCTAGTATCGACGAATCAAAAGCCATGAGTGTTGGTCATAAGACAGCCCAAAAGGGGTATCAACGAATGACCTATGAGGTTACCAAGGGATACGCCCCTAAGAAGCCAGGACATGAAGAAGGAGGCGTATACAAATTCAAAGCTACGAATTACTGTAGAAGACCTGACAGGAAGGCGGTCTGTATAATGTTTGCAGCCACTAAGGCACAAGAAGTCTTTCAGAAAATGCCACACCCAGTCAAAATCCAAAAATCCAAAGGCGGGGCTAAGGAGATTTCAACTGAACAAAAAGGCGAGACAGAGAGAGCAGCAGAGAAAAAAGGGAGGCAGAGAAAAAGAAAAAAAGGGGCAGAGAAGCCAAGAGAGAGAACCAACCGGGGAGGCCTGAGGGGAGAGCTGCAGTGGCATGGCGTGAAACAGAGAAAGACAGAAGAATCCCCAGAAGAAGAACAGGTGCAAAAGTGTGGTGTGCGAAGCAATCAAGGACAGTGAAAGTGTCAATCAATACTCAGTAAATTTCCCCTCGTGCCTATAGCTCGTAATTGCAACAAGTGCCAATTAAGTTTATCAGTCCAAGAGCCCAGTAACTCAGAAGGTGGAAAACATGTGTAAGAACCCTAACGAAGAATAAACTTAATGCAAAGAAACATATCAATTAATTTCTCATCCTAAACAGAACCCCTTTACCTAATTCCCCAAAGTACAGCCTCCACGGCACACGTTACCTTAGATCTGTGCAAAGAAAGTAAGTACGTCACTATATATATATACTATATATATATATATATATATATATATATATATATATATATATATATATATACATATATATATATATATATATATATATATATATATATATATATATATATATATAAAGGTGATGCCACGGAGGAAAATGGAATGGCGAGAAGGCCAAGAACTTTTGGTCTAACACGACGTTTACTTAGGCCTAAGTAAAGGATCGTGTTAGACCAAAAGTTCTTGGCTTTCTCGCCTTTCCATTTTCCTCCGTGGTATCACCTTTATTTTTTATACAGAACATCACGTTTTATATACTTCGTGATCAAGTTATTATATATATGTATATATATTTCTGACTCCTGTTCCAAGTTATTCTTATATGTATATATATTTCTGACTCACAGTGAGATTCCAGGGTGTTAGCAATTCATCCACACAATTCATTAACAAAGATGGAAACTAAGTACTCCATATCTGACATTATTTCTGGGCAGGTGCCTGACATGCAAGTGATTTTACCCAACTCCCCGTCCCTGCAGCGAGTGAATTGCTAAGACTTCATTCGACTTACCCTTCCACTGTGAGTTATGATGGGAAGGAACACATGAGAACGTGTGTCACAGAAACCAATTTCTGACAACCATTGGAACCGATCCCTCGTCTTTCAAGTGAGAGTCCACGGTGTTGGCACTTCATCCGCATATGTCGTAGAGGGTGCTGGAAACTAAGTGTACTTGTATACGACATACCTGCTGTGTTGGGAAACTGGATAAAATTCACTGGTATGTTAGGTGCTAGGCACCTGCCTGGAAAAAACCAGAGGTACAGAGTACTTTGGTTTCAACTTGATTTTTGACTTGTGTCAATGAATTGATAAAACCTTGGACTCCTCTTGAAAGACTGGTATATGGTACCCAATGTGAGCCATATATATATATATATATATATATATATATATTATATATATATATATATATATATGATATATATATATATATGAGATGTATCAGATGTCTGAAAATGTGATTTGCCCGATGCAGATGCTGATATTTAATAACCATACCCTTGTGGATACTTTGTAAATCTAAATGATTTAGATATATTTAATTGTAAAGACGATTTTCATCCAAATACTTCAAATTATGTGTTACCACATAATATTTGATGTGCTAATTGAAAGTAGAAACATAAGTGATAATCATGTGTGTCTGTGTGTATGCTTTCATATGAACATACGAACAGTAGCAGCGATAAACGAACGTTTAGTTGTCCTACCACAAGGTTATTTCATGCTCATTGTATGATAAGGGTAACAAAACTCAAAGCCATGCTTTACATTACAGAGAGAGAGAGAGAGAGAGAGAGAGAGAGAGATAGTATTCTTAAAAAAAGCAATACGCTGTAAATGACATGAAATTAATTAAGTATGGTTTAAAACAAATATAGCTATTTGTAAAGTATATACATTATGAAATGTGTAATTATGTATCATGTATTCTGTATAATAAAACGACTAAAACGCCAAATTTAGCAAAAAGCAAAACGAAAAATCTACTTTTAGCTACAATGTGAGCAGGGGTTGATATCCTCATATCCGCACTCAAACTGTAGATGCGGAAGCAGATGCTGTTGTTGCTCATAATGCAAATGCGGATGTGGATACAGATGTTAAATTGTCAATGCGGATTAATAAAAAAAAAATGCGGATGATCTTCGGATGTGGATATCCGATACATCTGTAATTATATATATATATATTATATATATATATATATATATATATATATATATATACATATATATAGTATATACATAAATATGTGTGTGTTAGTATGGGAAGTAAGTCTATTAAAAAATCTCCGTATGTAAATTACGTAGTTGCAATACAATGAAACATATTTTTGCAGAACAATAAATCTTAGGTGCTCAATAGCGATAGGGGGGCAATTTCATGAAAGAAAACGTTGTCTGCTGTGTAAAATAATGAAAGAAAAGTTAGATGGTTTTTTTTCTGCGTTTAGAAATGATGTGGAGGGTTTTTGATCGTTGGATTTTAAGTGAAATTCTAAAAAGAATATGTATATATATAGCATTATATATATACATATATATATATATATATATATAATATATAATATATATATATATATATGTGTGTGTGTGTGTGTGTGTGTTCGTATATATATATATCTATATAATATATATATAATATATATATATATATATATATATATATATAGAAAACCAATTTGTTAATACATTTTGTATTGCAACCTAATGATTATTCCTGTTGTTGCAGGAGTATAATACGAGAAGGGATTTTATCGTACTAAACTGTGTGCAGAAAATTGCATCGAGTATCTTATTGGTCGTAGTGTTAAATAAATAATACAAAACAAGAATTGATACTCATTACTCATTTACTGTTATGACTGTGAAACAGCTATTGGCAGCGGTATATCTTAAAGTGTCTCACATAATTTGAATATTTTGACTGTAGTCAAAGAGTCCATTGTTGTGGAGCAGTCGCTTTTCAATTCATTTTTACTACTTGTTGCAGCCCACATAATCTGATAGGCAATCGAGTTCCTAGATTCCACATCCAGTCCGCATGCAGGGGCACTTCCGGTTTTTGTTTTATGACCTATATATTGTTAGGTCCATTCTCAGAGACACCCAAAAGTGCAGGGGGAGAGAAATGCAGAGCGCGCTAGAAGTTTTATTGACGTATTTGACACCTTCATCGAGAACCTTTAGTCTGCATAATTAAACTCGGCATAATATGTACACGACGTAATATCTAGCTTTTGTTTACATTTCAAGACAATACCTCCTTGTGTGGGAAACGAGGCAGCAGCGATCTCTCACCTCCCTTGGAATCCTATTTATGGCGTAAATACCTTGGCAGGTTATTTTAAACAGGAATGCTCCTCTGAGCAATGTTACAAAGGCCTGATGTACATCTCTCTCTCTCTCTCTCTCTCTCTCTCTCTCTCTCTCTCTCTCTCTCTCTCTCTCTCTCAGATAGGAACTTTTATGAATAGTAATCGAGAACGGGAATGAGTTGGCAAGACGTATCTTGATTTCAAATCATGTTACTAGCCACTACGATTGTTTTTTCTGTCTGTCTTATTTAACCATAGACTTTTGTATATTGCCCCGCTATCATCATCCTTCCAACAAATCACTATTTACAACCTCAAATTTTGGAAGTCTTAGCGGGTGACCACAGAGGATACTGATTTTGTTAACCACGGTGCTATTACTTCGTCCGAAAGTCAACAATGACTTTGTGTAATATAAGGAGAAGAGGCATGCCTTGAACTGCAACGGTGTTTGGGAGACATTTGGCCCACACTCTAAATGGACGAGACAGAAAAGTCCTACTTCGCTGATTTACCTCAGCATTACAGTAAATTCGATTGATGTCCCCCGTAACGCTCACACTTCTGACTCAACCAGTCCGTTCTCGTTCACAAGACCGATTTGGTATAAGAGCAAAGATGCGTAGGCTTCACCTCCAGGACCGTAGATCTGTTTACCACAAACACTTGTATGGCGCAAATTCAACCTGAAATTATTTAGACACATGAGAACAGACGGGAAGGATGAAATTCTAAAACGGTCAAACTGGACAGGGTACGTTCTTTCAGATACTTAGCCATAACAGTGATACTTTTGGTAAAATCATTTTTCATTTGAGTGTCCACTGTCTGCTATGCCTGCAATAGCTCATGAGGAACACTTGAAACATATACAATAATAAAACTGTTACTTATTTTTACTGAAGAGAAGCAAGTTACTCAAACAGCTTAATTCACGTGTTCGCATATGGATCTTTCTCTCCGTAAAAAGTAAGTAGTGGGTAACCATGCAATGGCAATAATGTCCCTCGGAAATCTTCCACGTGAATAAATGGTCGCTAATATCTCCCCCGTTTAATACACACACACACACACACACACACA
>NC_061088.1:54254520-54289520 GCF_015104395.2 Macrobrachium nipponense
GGGAATCTACTAATAAGCTTAAAAGTTTTATGTTGTAAAGAGGTGAATGTGCTTCTCTGACTTTGTGAAAGAAATCTTAAGAATGTTTAATGTGACTGGGAGAAAATGTGCCTAAGAAGGGGGAAAGGAGGCCGCCTAACCACTTAAAAATGTTATAATTGAAAGCTCCGGCACATGAGATAATAGGTCTGAATGGAAGATTTTCTTTATGAGTTCTGGGAAGGCCATAAAAGTGAGGTAGTTTTGGGTTAATGGCTTTAAATTTCTCCAGTAGTTTAATGCTCTTTTTGCCATTGCCAATTAATCTTACTTTTCTTTAAAAAATAAAAAAAAAAGTTTTCGTTGGGACATTTTGGAGGGGATTTTTCGTTAATTTGTCATAAGTGTTTGTGTTAGCAGTGAGTTGGTTGATTTTGTCGAGGTAAAAGTCTGTCCATGATCACGATTTTGCCGCCGTATTACAACATCTTATTTTTCTAGCGAACGGATGGCTTTCCTAAATTTACGGGGGACAGGGTATTTCTTATTAAGGTCAGCTAATGCATTTAGTAAAATGCGTTCTAAACATGTCTCTTCTCGGCTTAATATACCATTAACTTTCTACATTTTTGCGTTTTTATGGTCTCCTTTTGTTAGATGGAGTTCTTTTTAAACAAAAAAAATATTTCACAGTCATATATATATATATATATATATATATATATATATATATAATAATATATGAGTAGTATATATATAATAATATTATATATATATATTATATATATATTATATAATAATATATTATAATAATGATACATATAATATTATATATTAAATTTATATATATGTTTATATATATATAGTATTACTATAATTATTATATATATATTAATATATATATATTATATAATATACAACGGTATTATACATACAAACACACACACATAATATAGTGTAAATTAATTTTGTATGTATAGAAAGTGGAAATAATAGATCTCCTGCTATTTTGGCTTTACTCTGAGGCAGCGTTTTTTCTTTTATTTGAAAAAAATACATTTTAAAGTTGATTTTACAATTCAATGCATATACAAAATATGTAATTTACGTCCAGAATCAACAAATATATAGTTACAATATTTTTAATGATCAATATACTTAAATTTAATATCTATATACATGCATATACACAAGCCCATATGCTGTATATACATACCCTTTACACATACATATATATCTCTATATACTAAAATCCAGGTAACTACGTGTAAAATGAGAATAAATGTTTTTAAATGATTTACGCAACACATACCTATTTCTGTAAATACTTTCTCTTATTAAAACAATTAGGTGTGGATCTTTTAACAGAAACCCAGATTTATAGCCATGCCAAATACCAGATATAAAATCTGCTAATAATAAATTTGCAGTGTTCCTATCTTTCAAACTATTTGTTTCAAAATCAAATTTTAGTACTTGAAGAAAATTCTTAGTCCTGTCTTAAGGTAAAGCTTTAAACACTTTTTTTTAACCCATTCTATTAATTTATTTTGCATTCTACAAAAATGAAATAATGCATCATAGTTTCTTTTTCCCTGCAAGTACAACATACATCATCTCGTACGATATTCATCATATGTAATCTGGCCCGAGTTGGCAACAATTCATGTATATATATGTGTATTTATATAATACTTCTCGGACATGTGGCTCTACAAATATGCTATTTACATTTATTTACTTATATATTCTTCCAGTTAAACAATAGGTCGTTATTTTGAACATTTGGCTTATAGTTATCTACCATTTAACATCTATATGCATTGCTACTTTTACAATGCGGTTACACATCTATCTTGATGACTGTTCTTAAAGTCTTAATTATTTCTTCATTATAGGGAGTGGTTATTACTGCACCATCTTTAATTCCATTATCACTTAATAAGTAGCTTCCTTTCATTTTACAGTAATGCATCATTAGCTCATACCCAAACTCTTAAAAAAAAAACTCTTATAAAAAGTACAAAGAGAATTACCTTTACTTTATAGCCAATTTTTACTACACCACACCCTCCTAATCTTGGCAAAAATGTTGTTTTCCTGCTAATTGGCTGGTAATTACTTTTCCATAAATAATTGAAAAAACATTTTTCTATCTGCTTCTCAAAATTTTTAGGGATCGGTATCACATGGGCTATATACTAACATTTTGATCAATACTTCATCTTGATGACCAGAGCTTTTTGAAATATAATTAACTTCCTATTATGATAAAGGCCGTTTCCAAGCAAACTGCAAACACTGGAACGAAAACTCGCTTTTATAAAT
Organism: Macrobrachium nipponense; assembly: GCF_015104395.2. Taxonomy (NCBI): domain Eukaryota; kingdom Metazoa; phylum Arthropoda; class Malacostraca; order Decapoda; family Palaemonidae; genus Macrobrachium; species Macrobrachium nipponense. Next base: position 54,256,828 of record NC_061088.1, read on the forward strand.
AACTATAGATTTCAAGGTGTAATAAACATTTAAATAGATACAAAGGTCCCTCATTGCTGCTGAGGAGAGTCTTCAGGTGAGGAACAGCCCTTGAGGATTAACTCAGGAAGCAGGATAAACCAAGGTGAGGGCAGAGAACATTAACAAGGATCAATGAGATTCTTTAATCTCCTTTGAAGGTCTTCAGTAGAACGGGGTCAAGAAGAGTATAGGAGGAAATAAGACCTGTGCGGTTTCAGTATAAACTTTCTTCGTCTGAATGCTTTCAATTCAAAATGTCATGCTAACCTATTATGCATTGACAAGGTGATATATTAATATGTATGTATATATATATATATATATATATATATATATGTATATATATATATATATATATATATATATATATAGATATATATATATATATATATATATATATATGTATATATATATATATATATATATATATATATATAAAGATATATGCCACGAAGGAAAAAATAAACGAATGAGTAACTGCGAGACCTTTCGACGTTTCCACGTCCTTTACTGAGGCAGAACTGACATACATGGGACAAAAGACAAAACAATAAGATTCGTATAACTGACAGATAGGAATATAGGAGATAGACCTGTGGTCAGAATAACTTTCCCCGTCTGAATGCTTTCTTCAAATGTCATGCTACTGTATGCTTTGACAAGGTGATATAGGTGATATATATATATATATATATATATATATATATATATATATATATATATATATATAGTAGTATATAATATATATAGATATATATATATATATATATATATACAAACATATATACACACACCCACACACGCACACACACACACACACACACACACACACATATATATATATATATATATTATTATATATAATAATATATATATATATATATAACCCTCATATCTTAAAGTCTTTCCAACATCCTAAGATCGCTAGGGCTGGGGCAGGAATACAATACAGCGCTGCCTGCCATATCTACGTAGTATCCCTTTTAATCTCAGCCTCGAGGTTAATCCCTTGTTTATGGCTTTACCCGAGATCTGTCATTTACTGTACTTCGTTTTCTAAAGAAACAGGGTTGAGACAATTTTAATGGCTCTTAAAAACTTTTTTTTCTACTTTTGTGATTTATCGAATAACAATCATAGTTCTTATCGTCATATCATATTGTGTTTAATGCATTAACACAAAATTTGTGAGGGTGGTTCGGCAGGAATAGTATCTCAAGCCATTTGATTATTATATTTTAGCAGTTATTTATTGGTTGCGTGATGATGAGATATTTTCAGTGCCTCCACAGGTTAAATAACTATTCATCAATTAGGAGAAAAAAAACAATCGACCATAATGACACTGCCCCTTTGTTGTTTCTGAGGGTGAAGATGCAGGCGGTGGGGAGTTGTTCCGCCCCGGCTCTGTCCCTTTGGCCATCCTGCTGTCCAGTGACGCTGACTGCTCCTTCTGCTCCTGCTGAGGTTCGTTAGTGCTTTTGACCAAGCCGACCTTTTCAGTGCTCTCGCTGGCAACGTGTCAGCGCAATTGAAGTTTGGCAGAGGTGGCCAAAAACTGTCATGTCTTTTTATCTTTATGGAAGTAAATCAGGTTTGTACGGAAAATATGTTGCCAAATATGTTTTCGTTACTTGTAATTGAATAACATCAAGTTTTTAATTTCGTGACAGCAGGCTCTTACAAGGCAACATTTTTAATCATAGCAATGAGACGTTTGACACGGCAGGAATTCCTTACTTGCCCCACCCTAGCGATCTTAAGGGTGCTTGAAAGATTACTATAGTAGTTTTTTTCGAAAACTGAGTGTTCATTGTCATCTTTGGTTTCACTGGATGCATTTTGCTTGATAATGTCACGAGATAAGCTGAGGATCTTCTTGTACTCCTTTGTTTCAATTTCCTCGTGGTTATACCCTCTGTTTCTAATGTATTCTCGTGATAGGTGTATTATAGATATTCCAACACATCCAGATGATCAACCATTTTCCTGCAATATTTAGCAAATCACATATTTGTTCCAAAATTCATGCATCAGTAAAGTGTAAGAACCTTGGACATGCATCCTAGATGATCACATTTTCATAAAACTTTTGATCATTTCTCGCCCCATACACGGCGCCAAAAAGTCTTCTCCTTCAGTAGGGGTGGGTCCAAGGCAATGTACCTACCAAAGATGAACACCAGTACTGTAAAATTACTTAGTTTCAAACACTTCTTTACTTTCAACCATGCTACACACACATTATCTTATATGTACACACACACACACACGCACATACACATATATATATATATATATGAGTGTGTGAATAATGAAAATATGGAAAATAATGAATATATAAAGACAAACTCCACGAAGGAAAGTGAAGCAATGGAGTACCACTGCTTAGTAAAGAACGAGAGGGCAAAAGGCCTTGTAGTGGTACTTCATTGTTTTACTTCCCTTCATGGATTTTGTCTTTTATATATATATATATATATATATATATATATATATATATATATATATATATATATATATAGATATATAGATATATATATATATATATATATATATATATCTATATATATATATATATATATAGCCTAGCCACCTGGGGGGGCAACCAAGTCCTTATGGGTGCCGGTCCCAAGCCCGGATAAATAGGGAGGGTTGGTGTCAGGAAGGGCATCCGCTGTAAAAATCTGTGCCAAAACCAAAATGGAATGAGCCGAAATATTGGAAAGAGGTAATGCTAGGGCGTACTCCGTAAACGACGCACAGAGACATCGCCCTAACTCTGTGGTAAGGCGAGGGCTACTGCATCGGGAGCGGGTGCAGCTAAAGAAGCGAGCTCACATTGGGTTCAGAGTATGTCAGCTAAATGTTGGGTCCATGACTGGGAGAGGTAGAGAATTGGCTGACTTGATGAGAGAAAAGAAAGTAGATGTTGTGTGTGTGCAAGAAACGCGGTGGAAAGGAAATAAAGCTAAAGAGTTGGGAGATGGATATAAGCTATATTATAGTGGAGCAAATAAACAAGGTAGAAATGGAGTTGGCATAGTACTGTCTAGTGAACTAAAGAACTCGGTAATAGAAGTGCATAGAGAATGACCGTATCATCAGATTGAAGATATGTTATGGAGGAGAGATTCTGAATATTATAAGCGCATATGCACCACAAGTTGGTTGCACAGAAGAAGAGAAGGGAAATTTCTGGAGAGACTGGATGGAATAATGCAAGAACTGGAAGAGCATGAGAGGGTGATAGTTGGGGCAGATTTTGAATGGCCATGTCGGAAGTGAAAAATGAGGCGATTGGGCGGGTGCATGGGGGCCATGGAATTGGGGAGAGAAACCCAGAAGGAGAGAGTGTAGTGGACTTTGCTGTGTCATTCGACATGGCAATAGTAAACACATTTTTTGAGAAGAAAAGGGAACACCTAATAACATATAGGAGTGGGGGAAGATTCTCCCAGATAGACTATTCTTGTATAAAAGGATAAATCTGGTGGAGGTCAAGAACTGCAAAGTTATTCCAGGCGACCATGTAGCCCCCCAACACAGGCTGCTATGTAGGACTTGAAGTTGAAAAGGGAAAGAAAAACCAAAGCTAAAGGGATAAGGAAAATTAAATGGTACGAATTACAGAAGGAAGGGGATAAGAAGAGAGAGTTTAAGAGGAGGGTTTTGGAGGATATTGATATAGGGATTGAAGATGTTCAAGAATGGTGGGCACGAAATGCAGCAGTAATAAGAAGGCATGGAAAGGAGCTGCTAGGAGAGACATCTGGTATCATATGGGAAGAAAAGGATAGGTGGTGGGATGAAGACATTGAGAAAGTAGTAAAAGATAAGAAGGAGGCAAACAAAGAAAAGATGGGAATGAGTCACAGTCAGTGGAAGGACAGAAATAGGTACAGAGAAAAACAAGGTGGTGAAAAAGGTGGTAGCCCAAGCTAAAGCAAAGTCGTATGATGATGTGTATAATGAGCTGGGGACAAAGGAAGGATTAAAGAAGATGATGAAGCTATCAAAGGCTAGAAATAAGAGCACCAAAGATATAACACACATCAAACAAATAAAGAATCAAGAGGGTGTAGTGCTTAGAAAGGAGGAAGACATTGTGAAGAGATGGAAAGAATATTTCGAACAGTTGTTAAATGAAGAAAATAATAGACTAATAAGAGAGGATGGCAAGTGACATTGGCATGGTAATGAGGTTTTCTAGGCAAGAGGTACTAAATGCACTGAAGAAGATGAAGAATGGGAAGGCAACCGGACCAGACATGATCCCGGTGGAGGCATGGAAAGCATTAGGAGATGAAGGAGTGGATATACTGTACGACTTATGATAAAGATCCTTGAACAGGAAAAGATACCAAATGAGTGGCGTGGGAGTATATTGATCCCAATTTTTAAAGGGAAAGGCGATGTCCAAGAGTGTGGTAATTATAGGGGCATTAAATTGATGTCCCACACTTTGAAGATACTGGAAAGGATGATAGATGCTAGACTGAGAGAAGAAGTACAAATAGGTAAAGAGCAGATGGGATTTATGAAGGGAAGGGGAACAACAGATGGTATATTTTGTCTGAGGCAAATAATGGAGAAATTCGGGGAAAGACAAAGGACCTACATATGGTATTCATTGACCTTGAAAAGGCTTATGACAGAGTCCCCGAGACAAGAGGTATGGAGGAGCCTGAGGGAGAAAGTGTGCCAGAGAAGTATGTGCGATTGATACAAGAGATGTACCAGAATGTATTTACCAGAGTGAGGAGCAGTGTTGGGGAGACAGGGTTTTGAGGTGAGAGTAGGATTACACCAGGGGTCGGCTCTGAGCCCATTTATCTTTAACATAGTGATGGATGTTATATAGAGGAAGTAAGGGAGACAGTACCATGGAACATATTGTATGCGGATGATATTGTTCTGTGTGCATGAGAGCAGGGAAGATCTGGAAGTGAAATTGGAAAGATGGAGACAAAGTACTGGAGGACAGAGGAATGAGAATAAGTAGATCCAAGGACAGAATATATGTGTACCACCACTGAGGGGGATGATAGAGAAAGTATTCAGCTTGGTGGAGAGCAAATAAGGAGAGTTGATAAGTTTAAGTATTTGGGATCTTTTGTTAACGCTGGAGGAAGTATGGAAGAAGAAGTAAAACATCGGGTACAGGCAGGCTGGAACAACTGGAGAGCGGCCTCGGGAGTTCTTTGTGACAAAAGAGTGCCGCTTAGGTTAAAAGGAAAATTTCACAAGACGGTGGTAAGAACAGCAATGCTGTATTGGTACGGAAACAGCAAGCATGAGAAAAGCAGAGCAGAAGAAGATGGATGTGGCAGAAATGAGAATGCTTAGGTGGATGTCTGGGGTAACAAGAGTGGATAGGATCAGAAATGACTACATAAAGGGGGTCAACTAAGGTGGTGGAAGTATCAAAGAAAGTGCAGGAGGGAGGCTGAGATGGTATGGACACCTGTTAGGAGAGATGAGGACCACGCTGGGAGACATACTGGGGTAGTGGAGGTGCAAGGAAGAAGAAAGAGAGGGAGACCAAAGAAAGAGATGGAAGGACTGTGTGAGAGGAGATTTACATGAGAAGGGAATTGATGAGGCAGAAGCGCAAGATAGAAATAGATGGAAACGGCTCATCCGAAACGGCGACCCCATATAAAAATGGGAAAAAGCTGGGAAGAAGAAGAAGAAGATATATATATATATATATATATATATATATATATATATATATGGTAAAAGCCACGAAGGAAAGTGAAATATTGGAGTAGCTGCAAGATCTTTCGACTCAACGTCCTTTACTTAGTAGACTGACTGACATACATGAGAAATTAAGAGGACAAGGAAGGGTCGTATAAGTGACAGATGGGGATTATAAGGAGATAAGTACCTAGAATCCAACACACCTGGAGAATTAGTAACCTTCCCAAACGAACATAAACATGGGCACAATTTAAGAGTTTTACAAAAAGATTAAGTCCAACCGCTCAGACACAGGGACAAGGCAATTAAAGAATAATACAGGACGGCAACTGACCACATTCAAACCTTTGATAAAAAAAAAACTTATTCACAAAACATATTAAACATACATATACAAATAAAATATCTATGAGGCAACTAATTTGTATTTAAGTCTGTGATTGTATCTGTGAGGTCATTCCTAAACATGTTACAAATACAAGGGTCTAAATGAAACAGGCCACGACTATTATTAAAAATACAGTGGGAGGTAAGTTGTATAATGGCAGATTCTAAAAGATTTCATGATAAGACATCTTTTGATCTTACAATTACTGAACTACCAATCCAATTTACCTGGTGGTTGTTTTCACTTTAATTAATGATTATTGCATTGGATGTTTGCCCAGTTTTGACAGAATATTTATGCTGTTTGAGTCTTACTTTAAGCCATTGCTAGACTGCCCGACATAAAAGGAAGGGCAGTCCATACATGGAATTTTATGTATTACGTTATTGCTTTCCCTGGGGCCATTTTTTATTAACATTCCTTTTAGTGTGTTATTATAAGGAAAAAACGAGGTTGGCCTTAAAAGATTTTAACAATGATTTAATGATTTCAAAACCGTTAAAATAAGGCAAGCTGAGAATGTTCTTAGAAGTTTCTTTCTCCTCGTTACTTACACTATAAAACTTTTTGTGGGCTTTATTATAGCAAATATTTAATATGTGTAAAGAGGATGACATAAATCTTTCCCTACTTTCCTTATGTATTCAATTTCTTGATCCAAATATTGGGGACTGACAATGCACAATGCTCGTAAAAACATAGAAGAAAAAAATTGACATTTTGATATTAAGATGGTGGCCTGAATAGCAATGAACACAAGGGAACAGAAATGAACGGAAATGCAAACATCCAGCCATCAGCAGAGACCTCTCGTTAAGTGAGTCAACGGGACCAGCTAAATATCTACGTCAGCCGGAAATTTTAGAAGCTTCAAATGTTATTACAATTTATTTACAAATGAGTGGGAGAAATGGAGCCTATAATATATATACTAACGCTACTTTGCATATTTTAAGGCTGGCTTAGGTCTGTTTTTGCGAAGTCTTACTTTCGCCGGGAATTTTAAACTAGAAGGTAACTGACGCTTCATCTCCTGATAAAGACTAAACTCAAACGAAGTTAATGAAACAATAAAGACAAGAAAATGAACAAATGTTTGATGATGAAATGTGCTAATCATTCGGTATTTGTGTCCGTATCTCAGTCATTATGATGTGAATGCGATACAGAAAATGTCTGTTGTTTAATTTCGCTGAACGTTAGCATGAGAAAGCTCAAAATAATTTTGTTTCCGAAATGAAACTTGAGCCTTGTGAATTCACAACTGCATTAGCCCAGTTGCAGTACAACCACCTGGTGATCGATTTTGCTCAGATTTCTAATCAAGTTGCTATCTAATGCAGATAAAGCTTGTATCTATCATACTTGAAATGTTTTCGCTAGTGGATTTTTAATGAGGAGAATACGAGCATATATAATTTTCAACTTCTTTGCTCTTACTGGAAATACCTCCGCGTCTTGACCAAGAGTCTTCCTCAAAATGGTCGTGTCATGATTTCAACACCATTTGTTGCTTGGCTGTTTCTGTGATATCAGGCCATACTTACAGGTTTCTTTTTTTAGAAAATAAATAGACCTCTCTCTCTCTCTCTCTCTCTCTCTCTCTCTCTCTCTCTCTCTCTCTCTCTCTCTCAATGAAAAATATGTGATAAATATAGCAACACAGAAAAATTAGTGAACATCGTAATATACAGACCCCCTAATACTAAAGAGTTTGACAGAATAATAGAAAAATTGGATGATATATGTAGAAATCACAAAGACTGGACTATTCTCCTATCCAGAGACTTTTTACTTTCCTTTCGTAGATTAGAAAGAACGAATAGGAGATTGTGGTTGTATTTCTACTTATAAAAAAAAGAGAGTAATAGTAGTGCAGAAGATAAGAGGCAATTTGAAAAGCTATTAGATATGCTACTAGAACACACCATTCAGCAAATAAATCACCTGTCAACATGAAAGGATAAAATTTTACACCTAGTATTTGTGAACGAGGTGAATTAAGTTAAAGAAATAATAGTGTATAATATGAGTATTTCAGACCATAATGTCATAGAATTAACAGTCCGTTCCAAAGCAAGTGAAAACAGTGATAAGCAAGTGATGAAAAAGTGGGAAGGATATGGAAAATACAATTTCTATAGTAAGAATATAAAATGGTCAGAAATAAATGAAGAATTAAACAAAGACTGGAAAAACATATTTGTAAATGATAATATGCAGGTAAATACGGATATATTATATAAAATATTAGAAAAAATAGTGGATAAGTATGTACTGAAGAAGAAAAGTAACACCAGTCATGTATACCAAAAGACAGAAGGAACTTGTTCCAGGAAATCAGAAAGTGGAAAAAAGGTCTTGCAAAAGAAAAAAATGCATGAAAAGCGATGGAACTAAAAAGTAAGATAGAAAATGCAGAACAAAAGACTATACAATCAAAAGAAAATGAAAAACGGGACTTTGAAGAAAAGACCCTAGAAAATATCAAACAAAACCCAAAACTATTTTACGCATATGCAAAAAAGATGAATAAAAGAAGAGGAGAAATAGGCCCTCTATGAAATGAAGGGCGATTAACGAATGAAAAAAGGAAATATGCAACATATTTGCAGAAAGATATAAGAGAGAATTTACCCCCTAGAATTGATAATGAGGATAAAGATACAGAAATAAGAGATGAAAATAGTGAATATTTATCGGACATAGCTATTAATGATAATAAAAATGGGTCAGCAGCTGGACCAGATGGCATCCCTGCCATTTTGTTAAAGAAAGTAGTTCACTCTATCGCAAAGCTGCTCGCAACATTATTAAGACAAAGGGTAAATACAGGCAAGATTTATGATGAACATAAAAATAGCATATATTACCCCTACCTTCAAAAGTGAATCAAGACTAGAGGCAAGTAATTATAGGCCTGTGAGTCTAACATCGCATATTATGAAAGTGTATGAAAGGGTAATGAAGAAAAATATTATGAAACATTTAATAAAAAATTATTTGTTTAATATAGGACAACATGGTTTTGTACCCAGAAAAAGTACACAAACCCAACTTTTAGTCCACCATGAGAATATAAAAATATGATAAATGAAAAAGAAACGGATGTGGTTTACCTAGTCTTTGCAAAAGCTTTTGATAAGGTAGACCATAATATATTAGCGAAGAAAATTAAAGAACATAATATTGTGGACAAAGTAGGAAGATGCATAAAAGAATTTTTACAAAACAGACAACCAATAGTGATTGCAAACGATGAGAAATCGGGTGAAGCTAAGGTAATATCCAGTGTGCCACAAGGTATGGTGTTAGCTGCATTGCTGTTTGTTATTATGATTGCAGACATATACAGTAATGTTAACGAACTCGTTAGTGAGTAGTTTCAGCCGATGACACAAGAATAAGTAGAGAAATTACCTGTGATGAAGATAGGAACTCGCTACAAAGAGACCTAAACAAAATATATGAATGGGCAGAGGTAAATAGGATGGTATTTAACTCTGATAAATTTGAATCAATAAATTATGGAGATACAGAAGGAATACTATATGCATATAGGGGACCAAATAACGAGAAAATCACAAATAAGGAAGTAGTTAAAGACTTTGGTGTGATGTTGAATAGGAACATATTATGCAACGATCAAATAGCAATACTATTGACAAAATGCAAAGCAAAAATGGGAATGTTGTTATGGCACTTCAAAACAAGAAAAGCCGAACACATGATTATGCCTTATAAAACTTACGTACGTAGTCCACTTGAATTTTGCAATATGATATGATACCCGCACTACCAAACGGATATTTCACAAATAGAGCGTGTACAAAGCTCCTTTACAGCTGGAATAGAAGTTAAGGACTTTGACTATGTACTGGAAAGACTACAATTTTTAAGATTATATAGTCTAGAAAGGAGAAGAGAACGCTACATGATAATACAGGCATGGAAACAGATAGAAGCACTTACCAAAAACATCGTGGAGCTAGAAATATTAGAAAGAGCAAGCAGAGGTAGATTAATAGTATCCAAAACTATACCAGGAAAACTAAGGAAAGCACACAGGACATTAATCCACTACGCACCAGCATCGATAATGCAGCGTCTCTCCAATGTGTTGCTAGCTCATCTGAGGAACATATCAGGAGTGAGTGTAGATGTGTTTAAGAATAAGTTGACAAATACCTAAGCTACATCCCAGACCGTCCAAGGTTGGAAGATGCAAAATATACCGGAAGATGCATTAGCAATTCTGTGGTAGACATTAGAGGTGCCTCACACTGAGGGACCTGGGGCAACCCGAACGAGCTGTAAGGTCTGCTAGGTAAACTCTCTCTCTCTCTCTCTCTCTCTCTCTCTCTCTCTCTCTCTCTCTCTCTGCTGATTACAGTGTAATTACTTTTAGGGTCCAATGCGTATAAATAAGCACAACATGACATTTTGAGTTACTGGTATATAAAAAAAGTCTTTTGAAGGATGTTCGGCTTATTTAAGCATAATATGATAGTATTTAGAACCACATGAGCACTTGCATGCACACACACACACACACATTATATATATATTTATTATAGATAAATATATTATATATATATATTATATATATATATATATATATATATATATATATGTATATATGTATATATATATATATATATATATATATATATATATATATATATATATATATATATAAGCACATGCATACTTCTTCCACTTTAAGAGGGTTAACTTCTGAAGATGTTAGTCTTCCAGTTCTCAAAAACTGTTATGGATTTGGATTGGCGCGAGCCCCAGACCTTTCTCCATCCAGACTGCGACCTACGATGAGCGACTAAGCATTAGGTAAATGAGCCACTGCGTAGGTGCAATTGATATTTTCAGAAAACAGTTTGAAGCTGCGTCCCCTTTGTCGGAGATCTATCTTGGAAACTATATCTGGGGAGGTGAGGATGGTAAACACTGGACCACCAGGAAACAATACCTTACGATTTTACTTCCACCCTAACCTGGTCAGCAGCCTCATTATGCGAAATAGCACTGCCCCCGTAGAGAGATGTGGGAACAGTCCAACTTGGTATATAAATTTAAATGTATCGAAGAGTCATGAGCCCTCGACAATTGCTACGTACGTTGCACCATGACCACTCTACGACGACGGTTGCAGTGAGGGCTGTCTATATTCCAGCAATATGTGGATCCCCATGACAGGAAACTAACACTGGAAGAATGATTAGAAGGTATACAGAGAACATGCTTAGTAGGCCCGGTTCCACAGACTGCAAACAGCAGAAGCCATAAGTATATACGTCAACAACGGCCTGCTTTATACATAAAAAGGAACGCGGACTACCTCCTTCCTTCTTCAGTCCGAGGGGAGAAGCGAGAGACAGAATACTCCGAATATAACAGAAAATACCAAGGACGGAGCAGATCTCTACTACCGGTTAGAGGGGGGAATTTTGCCCTCGCTCCTCACGCCCTCTGCTGCTGCTGCTGCTGCTGCTGCCTGCCGTTGAATAGGACGTGTGACACGCGTCCCGTCCCGTCGCGTAGACAACGAACAAGACAATGACACCAAGTTCACCAACCGACCAGTAGAATTTCAGCACTCCAGTGACGTCATATTTTACAATGAAGGATCACCTTAAATGAAAGCAGGCACAAGTAAACAATGCGCCGAAGTTTCTTCGGAGCAATCAATTTTTCTCTACAGCCGCTACAGTGTATCACCAAAGCCAATGAAAGTAGTTCTAGGTTTCGGTGGTCTCATTATAATGCTGTATGAGCCGCGGCCCACAAAATATAACCACGGGCCGGGGATGGCCTGTTCTATATCGTTGCCAGAAGCACGATTATGGATAATTTTAACAATAAATAAAATAAAAAAAACTACTGAGGCTAGAGGGATGCAATTTGGTGTGTTGGATGATTGGAGGGCGGATGATCAACAGACCAATTTGCAGACCTGCTGCCTCAGTAGTTTGCAAGAACTGAGGGCGGACAGAAAATAGTGCGGACGGCAGCCAAATTCGGCACAATAGTCTTCTTTTACAAAGCACTAAAACTGTTTATGTCAATTTTTGCTGTAGTCCTGGAGACGCCGCCGACTGTGGTACCTAAATGGAAAGAAACCTGAATAAATTTTCGTTAGTGTAAGAAGCTTCCTTGGCGAGAAAAAGAAGTATAGACTGATTCAAAATGTAGATAAAAAGATGGTCGGCAAATGATGCCATTGCCTTCAATAACAAATGCATAGGAGAGAAAATGTGCCCAAATAGGTTATATATATATATATATATATACATATATATTATATATATATATATATATATATATATATATATATATATATATATATAGTATATATAAGTCATATCACATTTCCGTGATTCATATACATATATCGAGCTACAATGTCCTTTTAATATCTAATTCACTCTACCTCGGAATTAATATATTTTCATATATGCTCTCGCGGTGGTGTAGTAGGTAAGTAACGCTTCACTGACGTTCCTGGGTTTGAAAGGATCCATAGGTTCGCGCCCTGGTCCAGGCAAATCTATTATCGAGGAAAAAATTCCCTTCGGTTAAGCATATATGAAAATATATTAATTCCGAGGTAGAGTGAATTAGATATTAAAGGACATTGTAGCTCGATATATATATATATATATATATATATATATATATATATATATATATATAGATAGATAGATAGATAGATAGATAGATAGATGATAAATATTTTTATGAGAATGTGTATGACTATAAAAATGTTAAACGTTCTTGCGTTTAAGATGAGACTAACTCTAAATACAAGTTTTATGCGCTAATAGCATTTCTTTTTAGTCGCTAATGCCATGGGATTTCTTTGACGCCAAAATGATAAATGCTTTCATTTATCCGAGGATTAAGTTAGCAGCCCCTGTGAATGATTCGCCGATGATGGATAGCGATTGAAAGTAGGTCAGAAGTATTTTAAAGGAGTGATGGCTTCCAATATGCGAGCAATTGAATGTTTGCATGATTGCTGTGTTTGTCTTAATCAATACTCTTCATGGCGGCCGCGTTCCTATGGTCACTCGCAAACACATTCTGGAAGTCGGTGCTCGACGCTTTTGAGCGTCCGTGTCAGGTACTACGGGTGCCGCTTCTTCTCATGGTCTCGATGGGGAAGAAGAGAAATCTAGCAACTATCCTGAAGAAGAATTTTTGAAATTATGATATCAGTAATATAATAATTAATATTACGGGAATGAATAAGGTTTATTATTAAGCGTAAAAGGAAAACAGTGTCTTTATTAAGAAGCATTTTGACATATAACTGATTTAACATGATATTGGAATTTTATTGCCATCTATCAATAGTTTGAAATAACCAAAGATAACGAAGATGAATAGAAAATTATTTGTAGGCGTCAATTTTCGTCTAATAATAATAATAATAATAATAATAATAATAATAATAATAATAATTATTATTATTATTATTATTATTATTATTATTATTATTATTATCGAAAAATATGAAAATCCGTTTGTTTGGATGACTTGAGTATTTCACGGCATTCTTCTTATCGCTCCTCCGTACTTTGGTTAATATGCCAGACAACAATACAGAGATCATCAAAACAAAGTTTTATTTTTGCATAAAGAACATGACGATTTGGTCATTAGGACAATATTCTGTATATTCTCAACTTTCATTATTATTATTATTATTAACCTTGTTTCATTAAAACTTTATGAGATTTGACGAGTGAGTCCCATAATATTTGACCCGTAGTGTTGTACCATCGACCTGTTTTCAGGGTCACAAGGCCCCAGCAACAACAACAGAAATCTTCATGAACAGAGTGTGATTCTCTCTCTGAGAATAACAGATCCAATAGGTTTTTGTATATTGTTTCACTTGTCAGTCAATAGGAACCATATCTTTAAAATGGTGAATTGGGTTATGTGTATATTCCTATTTCCTCCATTTTCTGGGAAAAGATATGAAAATGTTTAAAAGGCTGCCTGAGCCACTCAACAATATTTGCTTCTGTTCTGAGCTGAAAAGATCATGATAGCGCCTCAGTGGTGTGATCGGTATGGTCTTGGCCTGCCACCTCGGTGGCCGCGAGTGCGATTCTCGGGCATTCCACTGAGGCGTTAGAGATGGATGTGTATTTCTGGTGATAGAAGTTCACTCTCGACGTGGTTCGGAAGTCAGGTAAAGCCGTTGGTCTCGTTGCTGAATAACCGCTGGTTCCATGCAACCTAAAATCACCATACAAACAAAAACGAAAAAATCATGAAGATTGATCTAAGAGGGTTATAAAGTAAAACGGCAAAAAGAGACATGTACCTCTCTCAGCAAAAGAGATGAATCTAACAAAGTTTCTTGTCTCTGTGGCCTCATTGATACTTGATTCTGTTCCTCTCCTTTGCAAGGTGGCTTCTCTTTCTCTATTCTACAGGTACTATTTCAACCACTGATTCATTAAGCTTAAACGAAGAATTCCACTTTCTCTCAAGCGACCTCGTAATGCCCATCAACTCTCTCTTCTCACTGTTCTTCGGCAGATATTGGTGATTTTCTATTGACATATTTTAGTAGCTTTTTGCCTCATTCTACTGCCACGCTTTGGAATTCTCTTCCTACCTTTGTGTTTCCTGATTAAAAGTTCTTCCTTCATGATTAAGCCCTACACTGCTTCCTCACTTCTCATGTTACTCATCTTCTTTGGACCTTGGTAAGGAAAGAGCATCAGATTGCCTGTCTTAGTGGCCTCTGCACTTTAACCAAAAAAGGAATGATACCAATTGATTAGGGAATCAAATAAATAAACAGTTACCAGTAAATAAAGATGATGATGTGATATTCGTAACAATAAATATTTGAATCGATAAAAGAAAAAATAAAGGGAGGAAAGTGTGTTTCAATATAGATTCAAGACTAGAAGGCCACCGGTCCGGTGGTTGTATTTCGGCCAAATATGCGATAACGCTAAGAGATTGTCACTAAGTCGGGTAACTGAGCAGACAGAAGCAGTGACATAGTTACACCAATCAGTTATTCGTAACACAAGTGAAAAAAATGAATGTTGGACTCAACCAACTACCCTTCATTTTTAAAGAATAGTTTATGTAGAGTTAGAATGAAGAGACAAACAGGGTAGCCAAGGTGGAGGGATGTCTGGTTGCGAGTGTTTTGAGGAGGCTTTGGTTGGTTAAGATTGTGTATAATTCAGCATTTTGCATAGAAAAAAAAAGAGATAGACCACTGGAAAGCAAAATTATAGACCGGTTATTGCTTTACTGCAGAGTTTTTGTTTGGTTGCATGAAGTGACTGATGATGAAAAAGTCTCCTGGACAAGGGTTTCATCTTTGACACAGCAATCATCAGATGAATGTGGCAGTAACTATTGTTTTTATTTGCTGTGCAGACTGGATACTAATAGAATATCATGGGGTATCATTAAGATTATACAAAACTACACCCCATGACTTCTTATATTTACATTATAAGGGGAAGGATAAGCTGTATACTTTCGTGGGCTCGGACACATTATTATCAACCATAGTCTTCTGCAAAGCTATACATACAGGAGATACTTCTGATATGAGCTACCTTAGTTCCTCCCATTGAATTAATTGGAGTCCCTTATAAGTGTTTTAACTATATTGCCTTGATCCTGCTTTTTTCCACAAGGAGACATTACTTATAGGTCCCTTCTGTTTTAAACTCAATGATGGTGCTGCTTCCATGGAGGAGGAACCTGCCACTGATGACACAGTCTCCCCAATATCATGGGCATGGGGCACCCTTGATGGCATCTTCAGTATGGAAATTTCAAGTTCAGGAGCACCAGACAAAGCTGGTGCAGCCTGATGAGAGGTGGAAGTGTCAGACACATTGGCACATCCTCTGAAGCATCAGGAGCACCAGTTACAGCTGGTGCAGGCTCCACGGAAACAAGCACCAGATACGGATAATGAAGCCTCCAGGAGTACCAGCTACAGTTAGCAACGCCTTCAAAAAGGCAGACACACAAGGTGTAACTGGTGCAGCCTTCAGAGAGGCAGGAGTACCAGGTATATCTGGTGCTGCCTTAAAAAGAGACAGGAGTACCAGACAACTGGCGCAGCCTCCGAATTGGCAGACGTGCCAGAAATTACTTGTGCATCCTATGAAGAAGCAGGAGTGTCATAATTTACTGGCACAGCATCCAAAGAGGAAAGAGTACAGATCGCCACTGATTTTCCTTTTACATTTTCAAAGGAAGCATGTAGCATTTACTTAAAATGCTTAAAAAATTATATTTCTGGTCTAAAATACTGGTTTAATATTGTTTTTCTCTGTAAATGGGATACTTTCAGTTACCCTTAAGGTCTGAATTTCTTTTTCCATGATGTATACATCACAATTTTGTGAAGATGGATGACTGTCCCCACAATGTATGCATTTTGCTGCTGTATAACATACACCATACTCTGGTTCACTACACTTACACATTGTAGGCTTGCCTTGTAGCTTTTGCCATATTCTTGACAATAAAAAACATCTTGGTCTAGTGATATATTGCTTAACCTTAAAACATAACCATGCTGCTTTTATTACATTAGGTAAGCGGGTCAAATTGAATGTAATGATTGAATTTGGAAGTGGAACTAAGGCTCCATTGATTTTCTTCAGTCTTTCAATTCTAATTACACCTTGATCTTTTGATTTTTCTACAAGTTTCTATTCTGAGCACGTCATCAGTTGGGATGCAAATATTCCCTTGGAGTTATTCCAAAAAGCATGTACTGGTAGTTTACTTTTACTCCTCCAAGATGCAATAATGCTTCAGGTTTTTCACTTTCTTTTGCTGAGGTCAATCCTTCGTCAGTTTTCCTCAACCTTCAGATATCATAGGTTTTTCACCACAACACTTCACAATGTCTCTGTACACATTACAAATGTTACAATTAGAATCTTCCAGATTAAAGGTCAAATACCTATCATAAGAGGTTTCAAATATCCCAGGTCCTATTTCACACACTGTACATTTCTGGTCAATTTCCTCTTGCTCCGTGTTGGAGCATAGGGTTCCAGTAAATTTACACTAGGTCTCCTAGCCATGTCTAAACACAGGTTGTCAGAGAAGGTTGCAGAAGTCGTCATCTGTACCAAAAGAGTATCATCAAAGGGTCCAGAGGTACTGGACTCCCTATTGCTAAAGATCGAATTTAAAAAATTAGTAGACTCACATATCTTTAAAAGATATCATCAGCCTTTCATGGAGTTTATTCTTTAACCAATGGCACCAATAACAGTTAACTCCCATTGTCCAGTCTTTACCCTACCCAACAGGGGATGGCACAACACAATTATGGTGACAAGTTAACCCTGCTTGTTAAGACTGACAGTATTACAAGAATGTAATCATTCCCACCCTAATCATATTATGGGCAAACCGGACAGAATGCCGAGAGTCCTATTCCCAGAAGCAGACCACCCATGGAATCCATGGCCCAGCTCTGCAGGATAGTTCCGCCCTTGAAATATCATTGGGCTATTCCTCCTCAGACCCAGACTTTACCGGGTAGTTGATGATCCAACCTAGTATTAGCTTCGGATATAAATCCCAGTCCAGCTATACCTTTTCCTTTTTATCAGGCCAGTTAAATTTTACCAAAAGTGGAAAGTTCAACAAGACTTAACCCAAATTAATTAGGACTCTTGGACTCTAATCCACGGACAAATTCTAGGGGTTCAATTACCATGTCAAGATGTTCTATAGTAGAGGCGGAATCTTTGGCAATGATGGATAATCGTATGAAGCCCTTGTTAGGACTACCAATGAATCGTTGATTTGTATTCAACACGATTGTGATTTATGCGGTGATAGGTTGCCGTTGTGTGTTTGTGACACGTTTTACTGTATTATAGAAGTCTTTAGGGATGATGAGCCCATATTCCCAATGGTTAGATCAATCTGTATTTCCTGAGACTAATGACAGGACTATAGGAATACACGATGAAACATGACAGTTCATGTAATTCTTGAATAACTTCAAATGTTCGGTTCCTTGAATAATTGTTCGCTTCTTTTTCTTGCTTTCTCCGTTTAAGATGATACTCGGTCGACTCCCGGCTTGTGAAGCAGCCTTGAAAGTGGAGCAATAAACTTGAGGGAAATCAGCGCGATCAAGTTACTTCCGCTTTGTCTCGGCAAAAGCCTTTCTTCTTCTCTTTGTTCACTCCCGGAAAGCGGCAGGGCGTTTGCAGGTAGGTTCAAAAATTCAATTTGAAGCAATTGAAATCGTGGCTGGTGCATGGAGATTTAGATAAAATTTGTCTTTATTGAAAGAATAATTAATTCCACACCTAGGAGAATTAGGAAATATTCACTAAATATTATGTGATTCTCATCAAACAATTTCCGATGTAGGCTGAAACGCGTAGACGCCCGAATCGTTCTCAGCAGATGGCACTCGAAGCATTCGCTCCAGCTGGCCGTCAAGGTTGACAGTGTTGACCTCTAAAGACCTTGGAATTTGAGTTTTTCAGCATTTTGAGAGAGAGAGATTTTCAAGTAACTTACCATGATTTGTACTTGACTTCTCTACGAGTAAATAGTGGAAGCCATTATAGGATAAAAACTTATAAAAACACTAATATATATATATATATATATATATATATATATATATATATATTATATATATATATATATATATATATATATAATATGTCAAGAAGGTTCAAAAAACTTTTTTGTTAAGCCACTATCCTAAAATACTCCCAGTGAAAATCGAAGTGCTCCTTCCTACTCCATTGAAATAGTATTGTTAACTGTGGCGAGATTTAACATTTCATACGCTCGATTCCCCATTGTGTCGGTATGGGTGAGGAAAGGTCTCCCTTTTGAAGAAGTCGTTGGCGTAGGGAGAACATCGTCCAAAAAGTAAAACTTATTCCACACGAGGAAGAAAATTTGAGCTGGCGTGACACTCACACGTCCTATTCAAAATGGCTTTGTGTTCCAGAGATAAATATTCATCTGGTAAAAAATAAAGAAAAAAATGAAAAACATTCGGTTTTCTAATTACAAAACTTGGTGAGGAAAACCACACACAAACGCGCACACACACACACACACACACACACACACACACACACACACACACACACATATATATATATATATATATATATATATATATTATATATATATATAGATATATGTGTGTGTGTGTGTGTGTGTGTGTGGGGCGAGGGGGGTGGGCGTGTGGTTTTCCCCACCAAGTTTTGTAATTAGAAAACCGAATGTTTTTTATTTTATTCTTTATTTTTTTTACAGATGAATATATGTAGTATATTATAAATATATGATATATATCTATATATATATATATATATATATATATATATATATAATATATATTTTTCTGTGTGTGTGTGTGCGTAGAGAGAGAGAGAGAGAAATCAACTGAAGCTGGGATAATAAATTCCGTTTTCCCTTTCAATAAAACTCGTTGCAACCTCTGTTGTATTCGAATTCACACTTGTCATCAGCATATTTCTCTTTGTGGAGAGAACTTTCACCACTAAACTCATTTTGTTGTCTAGTTGTTTAATCTCATTTGTTTTCCATTGTTGTTTCTCTGGTATTATAGCTTATTATTGACTTTTTCCCCCACACTGGCCTGCTTTTCCTGATTCGTTCAGAGTTACGGCTGCATCTTGTCTGACGATAACGATATGAGAAAAGAGAGCCAAAATCACGACCTTTTAATTCGTACATATTTCCTTATCGTTTTTCCGTCTGATCTTCCATCTCGTGATCTGAAGTCCCCCTGAACCACGAATGTTTCGCATCCGCCTGGCTTCTTTGTTCACATTCATATTCACGAATGGTATCACATATGTCTGATCATACGACGTCAAAACAGTTCCGTTTGAATCTTGTACAAATCTAAAACCAAGAAATTAACAGCTTTAAAATGAGGTAATTGTGCAGCTTCATAAGACTGGGTCAGCGGTTTGTACAAGTGTTCTCAGGGTTCAAGAAATATTTTACGACCAGACAGTGCGTGCGGAAAGGGCCTAGTGGCCCGTTGCAGACAGTCTACCTCTCATAGGAAACCTCGTACACGTGTGTGTGTTTATGTGGGCCCTTAAGACATTCTTATTTGTGCACATTCCCCTTTATATTCCCTTTGTGTGTGTGTGTGTGTGTTTTTTTTTTTTTTTTTTACAATCTCTGCTTTTGTAATAAGACGAACTGCTAATTTTTTCATTGTTTTTCACGATTGAATAAATATTTGATAAATGCTAACTGTGTGCTAATCTTGACTTTACGTAATGCAGAGAATTTGGACCCCTAAACCGTAGGATTATACTCCAGTGATCTTGTGAGGACTAGACAAAGAGGCGGGTAAAGCAGCACTAACTTTATTACTTGTTGTTGTTGTTTTGAGATTAAGCTGGCCTTATGCCAGCACGGGCTCTTGCTCATAGAGCAGCCCGTAGGTCATATTGAATATTTTGCAGGTTGAAAGGTGCGTTTTAAGGATATGCAGTGAGCTTTTATTAATTATATTTATTACAATTATGGAAGATTTATAAAAAACACTGTGCGTGCGGACTGATAATATGTAGTACCCAAGGCCAATAGAGTACTCTATTGGCTTTGGTAGTACCAGACCAGCGAGAGAGAGAAAAGTGGGTCGGAGCGAGACGATTTGTGTTTTCTCAAAGACATTCATGTACAGATAATATTGGCTACAAGCACTGAATTATACATCGGCGGCAAGGCCAGAGAATGCTCTAACAGGATGGTTTAAGGAACAACGTGGCTACGGTGATTACATACAAAATATAAAGGAAAAAGCGTTGTCCTTACAAATCCTCCCCCCCCCCCCCAAGGCAATAATTATGAAATGATAATTAGAAGACAAAAAATAGAGTCAGGATATGTCTAATCGCGATAGCGTGCTGGAGGCAGAGACGCCCCGAGGTCCGTGAGACTAACTGTCTCGGGGGTCTCTCGACCTGTGAGTCCTCCGGAGGGCCGGGCGACAGGAATCCTCCCCAGGAACGGGTCTTGGGGGGTTCGACTGTGTCTGTGAGCGGCCGCAGCTTCGTTTGGGTGGCTCGGGTTAAACTCGGGAAGCGCTCTGTTTTGCCGAGGCACCCTGGGACATCTGCCGGTTTCCTCTTCGGCGTCGTCCTCGTTCATCAGGAAGGCCGGCTTCAGCCGATCGACGGAGACCCAATCATCGCGACCATGTTTGAGAATGAGGTAGGTCTTGTCCGTGCGGCGCACGGAGGACGCGGTATGGGCCTCTGTAGGGTTTCGCCAGCGGTTGGCGGTGGGCGTCGTTCCGGATAAAGACGTGCTTGCAGGACGATAGGGCTTTGGGCTGGAAGTGGCTCGTCCTGTCGGAGAAAGTCTTGAGGCAGGGCGTGAATTTTCCGGTGGTTTCCCAAAGCCTTGCGATCGGGATGGTATAAGGAACCAAGGTCTAGACATTGTAAGGAACAATACGGCTACGATGATTACATACAAAATATACAGGAAAAAGAGTTTTCCTTACAATCTATATTAGAATGTTTTCGGAGCCGCTTCCTGAGTTAGTAAATATAGATTCTGAACAACCGCCACGTTTTGCTCTGTGTCCGGAGCAAATTACATTAGTTGAAGATTTTTAAAATACTTTAATTCTTCTTTCCCACCGTTATCCCTATAGTACTAAGGGGTCGGTTGCCTGATACGCTTTTCCTTGCAATATCAGGCAGGGTTCATTATTCGACATAGGGGTTTTTACGACCGCATGTCCTTGCTGTCATCAACCACGGCTATTGGAGGTGGGCCTCACCTTTGACTAAAAAGTCCACCTGCAAGTCAGCACTTTCCACGGTTATTGCCAGTGGGCCTAGCCTTTTACTAAAAAAGAAAAAACTTCAAGGCAGCAGTTGTCCTTTTAGTAGTCTTTTACGTTACGCAGGACCTACGGTGGTAGTATTCTTACGCCCCTTCACCCCTACCACAAGGTGGTATTAAAATACTTGAATTACCCCTACTTATCTCCTATTATGGCGTTTTCTGTACTGATAATTTCCGTTTTCTATGGAGAATTCTCCCTAAATAAAAGTGTTGCACTAGAATCTTGCACGCGAATTCACTCATATAATGCAGCTACAGACTATAGCTATATTATATGACTACAATTGTAGGCTGAGAGTAAGCAGTATCTGGAAAAAAAAATAATGGTAAAATCGAAGTCTTGGCATTTTTGGGGGCTTGCACAAGATTAGGTTTGGTGGTTAATGCTGTCCTTTCTTTCCTAAACACCCCAAAGCTGATGGTGATAAGTTTAACCGATTATGTCATGAGAATGAATTAAAAATACAATAAGCATCCTTGTAAGATATTCCCTATTTATTTGTCAATCATTGCGTATGTGTTTCATGTACCTACATCTTCTATTTCATAATTGTATGTTAACAGAAATATCTTTAATTCTCTCCTCATAATCGCAATGTCTTACACATTTTTAGTTCCTGAGGCACCTTACTGAATAGTCTGGGTGCTGTGATATCAGTAGTCTATTACATTTTGAGTTCATTAACATAAAGCTTATTCTTCTATGATGCTGCGTGTATTAACACTTTTAGTTGTGTTTTTCACGCAAAGGTCTCATAGATATTTCGGATTTAAGTTCTCTATCACCATGTAGCTAAGTCAAACTGCATATTTTGTATTCGAGTCTCGTTTCTATTGCTAACCAGTGAGACTCCGTTAGGTTGTTTCCCCTATTAACTATTCTGTTAGCTAAATTATTCATTGTGACTTCGTTCAGTGAATAATCTGGCTGATCATGTAACGGATTCAGCCATCATTCTTGTTGTCTATAAGGACTTAAGTACAATGGTGCATTCCCCATGTATTAATATGTCATTGGTTAATTTAATAATGAGTACTTGATCTGTGACAAAGTGTTATCTTTTAATACTCCTTAATAGCTCCCTGTCTTTATCATTTCTGCTTTTGCATCATTCATGTGCATTGCTTTGGTATCAACGTCTTTTAGATTTCCTTCTGACGCCACTCGTTTAACATTCTGTTTTACCCTCGTGCAGTTGAATCATTTCCTGTCCATCCAAAGTGTCATGTCCTTCATTATAGTGTAAGGACAACTTTTCTATATTTTTATTGGATCTAATCATCAAGCCGCGTTGTTCCTTTAACCATTCTATAGGTAGGTTAGTGTGGGCCATTGGCCCGTCTACGTGAGACATTATATCCACGAATCCTCAAATTTCTCACGGGAGAGAAGGAAACTCGTAGCGTACTAGAGAATTTTATTCTTCAATCTTCAATTTTCTCACAAACAATTCAAACAGCTAAGGGAGATCCCTGTTGGGATCTCCCTTAGCTGTTCCACAGTTCTTTTTTGATAAATCTCAGTTCACTCAAAATTCACAGAAATGGTACAGACAAGATACATAGACCAATTGGTACAACAATTTACAGTCTCTTTATAAAAATAGCAATAAACTCTGAAAAAGGGAGGGCATAAATACGACACAGCACAGGGTGTGGGCGAAAAGGAACAGGGGATGGGCAAATTTCAAAGGCATCATCTCAACAAAGGGGGAAACATTATTCGTTTTATGACAAAAACACAATATACTTGATTAAACACAAACTACAATTGTCATATAAGGAATGTTTAGCAATATTTAGTAATGAAATACGTAATTTTTCAAATATTATACCCAATGAAAACAAAGGGAGCGTTCTTTTAGAGAAAACACAAATCCTTCCGTCCCAGACCCAGTTTCTCTCTGTTCAGGTAGGATACTACATATCCGTCTGCAGCATCCTTTATAGCCTGTGTTTACCTGTAATAAATTATGAGTACCCAGCTACCTGTCTTACTCTTTGGACCTTACAATAGTATGATTTTTCATTATTGGAATACGAGCACTATATCGAAGATGTTGTCCAATAATTACATTTCAAAATACTTATTGGCACCTTTGTACATAACTAGATTCAAAGTTTAATTTCAAACTATAAATCCTCTTAGAAGAAATTTATTTCGTTTTTTCTTCTTTTTAATATGGGCAAACAGGTATAGACTTCCAAATCTTCATCGTTTTGACTTTCTAAGTATCAGACAAGACGTTAGAAATTTAGATCTCATTTTACATATGAGGCGTCCAGCGCTAAAACCCACACTCACCACTTTTTAAAAAATAGAAAAAAAATGCCTTTAAATTTGTAAATTTAAAAAGGCCATAACTCTTTTATTTTTTAAGATATTTTCTTCAAGTTTGAATTTTTGGAATGTTTAGGATCCCACAAATATGATGTTATATATGAAAAAAATTAGACTGCAAAATTTGATTGACTGATTGATTGTAAAATTGATGAGCAAAATTAATGCTGAAGTTTAAACACTAGAGATTATATAATGCAAAATTGAACCATATTCTCATCATCAAAATATACACTCACTTACACCATTTGAAAGAGAAAACGAAGGAGATTCCAGATGTACGATAAAATGCATTTCTCAAATTTGTGGCGAGTGTGGGCTTTAGCACTGGACGCCTCATATTATATTCCTATAATAGCAATGTCTGGGCTAAGCAAAACAAGGAGTGTTGGCACTGAGAGGAGTAATAACGGCCGTAAATATAACAGTTCTCTATTGTGAAGAAAGAACGGATTCGGTCAGTTCTCTATTGTGAAGGCATCGACATCAAAGCAAATGAAGTGAATGATGAGATAAATACACACACACACACACACACACACACACACATATATATATAATATATATATATATATATATATATATATATATATATATATATATATATATGATATATATATATATATATATATATATATATATATATATATATATATTAATTAGGAGGGATAATTGAGAGGGAGACGAGGAAATAGTCGCTAGGTGGTCGAAGCAGGAGTTGGATTGGAAGGGCCATAGTAGCAGTGGGAGAAGTTTTACCCGCAGTCACGCAGTGTGGTCAGTAAGCCTGAGTGCTTGCAACTTTGAGGACACGGATTCAAATCCTACTTTAGAGAAGAAGTTCGATGCCCCCCAATCTATTTATTGGTTATAGGATTCACATTACGGGAGAAAGTATTAATGATGTAACCCACACACACTAATATATATAATATATATATAATATATAATAGTATATATATATATAATATTAATATATATATAGATATAGTATATATATATAATATATATATGTGTGTGTGTGTGTGTGTGTGTGTGTATGTATGTATATAGACAAACTGGAGTAACGGTTATTGTGTATAAACAGTAAAAGGTATATACACATTATACACTTGTTAACACCATGTTTAAAGACAAAATGAAAAGACAACCATAAAAACACGTAAAAGATACTTGAGAATATATTTTTTAAATATTTAAAAAAAAAAGAACAGCAGAGGAAAGTCAGGCCAACAGGAAAATACGTGTTGCGTGGCGGGAGAGGGACCGCCAATTAGTACTTGGCACTTGCTTTCAGGAAAATTTTTGGAACGTTATGATTGCTCGGGTGACAGAGAAGGAGAGCAGTACCAAAAGAGAAATGGAAAGTAAAGAAAACCAGTGTGGCAAATAAAAGAGAATGAACTCGTACCTGGAGAAATCATATTCCGACAGTCTTTAATGGCTTCTAACGTCTGAGATATCTGTATCATATCCAGGATGAGAATTTACGCTGTCAACAATACATACTAAATGAAACCGCCGGGTAAATTCACCTGGCAACTCGTGCCACATGCTTCTCTGGGAAGAAAAAAAAATGCTTTAAATAAAGTGTGACTTATGGAACGCAATCTTCACGGGAAATAAATGTTTTTCATTATTACGTGATTTAATAACCATGCGCATATCTCAATCGTGTTGTCATTTGTAAATAATTAGGTGTTTTGTCTTGCTAGGGATCATCAAAATACAATAAACGGTAATTTAATAAATTAATAAGTCACCTGAATCGCAACGCCTATACAAAGTAATCGCATTTTGATTGATAAATAATTATCATATCAACAATCTCTCTCTCTCATCTGTAATTATAAGCAGCAGCTGAGTGGCGCGGATGCAAATGATACAGATAAAAAGAATGAACGGGGAATGGACCGAGAGGTGAAAAAGAAGCAGAGCAGACAGACGCTGACTGCATTGCGTCAAACAGCCAGACCAGCCATAATATTATGACGCGAGGGCTACCATGAAAGAAATAATGACAACATCATAAAAAGGCCGTTAGAAGAACTTCTTTCTCTCCTCGTGGAGAAATGTTCACAAATTCCTTAAATAATTAAAATTAAATAAAAATTTGCTAAATATTAAAGATTTTAGTGGTTTGGAGTGGAAACATGTCAATGGTAAAGTTCAGGAATTACGAGAAAATATGTAGCCAGATAAAATAGTTTTAATATACGATAACTTTTGCAAACTTATAATTTTTAGCGCGATGATACTATGTATATATATATATATATATATATATATATATATATATATATATATATATTAATACACACACATATATATTATATATATCATATATATATATATATATATATATTATACACACACACATATATATATATAAATATATATATATCTATATATATATATATTTATTATCATCGCGCTCCAGTAGTCTGGATCTTTTAACTCTTCTGCGCTCTCAGAGATCCACTGACAGTTTTCAACAGTTGTGTAAAGGACATGTCCAAGTCATTTCCATCTCCTTTCACATCTATTTATGAAACCTTGAGAATTACCGTTATAGTACTAACTCCTGGAATACACGGTTTTGCCAACATCATGAGCCTTTTTATCTGAGTATTTTCCCATCTCTTGAACTTTGCTTAACCTTTGCTATCTAAGTTTGCCTGTTCTACTTGGTTTATTTCTTTGCAAATCTTAATCGTTGGAACACTGTACGAATAATATTCAAACTGCACTGTTTTCCTTAAAAGCTTTCCAGCAGGAATCTACTGCTCTCCAGTGAGTCAGCACCTTTTATATCGTTAAGATTAAGCCTTCTGCACAAATTGCCTCTGCTATACCAGAATAGATATACACAATACTCATTTTTTAAACTGTCTATTCATTAATGAAACAAAGTCTTTTGAGGATTCTGTGGCTGAGTACACTATACGATAGCCATTTCCTTGTAGCAATGAGTCCCCAGCTTACTAAGCTGCTGGTCCTTCTATGACTATGACTGGCACCTTGAGGTGATAGCTTTGCTAAATACACTGCATAGCAGTTAGCTATCTGAGGTTTACGTGAACTGTGGCCGCCGAGTGAAAACCTTGGCATATAACTGTTTCTCTTGATACAACAGAATTGCTGATTCAAGAGAGCCATTGATACAGTTTTATGACTTGTTTAACGTTACACGTAGTGTCACACAGTCATGCTGTTAATCTTCCACCTTACACAAATAGTTACTGCCAGTTATTTAGTCATTCTTATACCAGAGAAAGGGAGCCTTTCTAATTCGTAACATTTTATAATTTCAAGTCTTCTAAATTAATTATATACTTCTAATATCAGAACGAATATTTTCCTAAACTAAGGAGAATATGGAAAAATACTTAATATCGTTGAAAAAAAGGTCGTCAATTAATAGCATTTGATGTTACATACACTGCCATCTTGTGCCATGAAGAGCATTATGTAAGGATATTATAGAGTATGACTGTCAGGTATCTGAACTTGTTCTTTGTTGAGTTTTGTGACAAGTCATGTTTTGCTGTTGGAATATTTACATACGGACAATGATGAGGGATAAGCACTCTGAATAGGTCTTGAATTGGACTAAAAATTGCATGCAGATATATCATTCACAGTACTTCCTTCACAGACTTGTGATCATTCATGCTACATGAGAATTATACTATAGGAAGCCATTGGTTGGCATAGACAATACGGCACTGGATAACGCTTCAGCGGGTACATAAGCAGCTCTGTGGAACTCATGTTAAGCTGTCATTTGGACAGCACTGAAGCATTATACCACATGACTGATGCACGTACTTTGGATAGTGCATATTGCAACTGGACATTCTCGAGAATTTGCTCCAATCAAATCTTGCACATAAACCATTCATGCTAAAACTGGAACCTCAGCCTTTTCAGTATAATGAACAACCAATCATCTGGTTCTTTTTTTAGATGGCGGTTATAAGGCTAGTCAGATTTCTTTCCTGGTTTATTGTAAACTTCTGTCACACTGCTATTTTACAGTATGTCGTCACTTGGCCCGCACAAGATTTGTATTCATTACTAGTACTAAGTGGCCCTTGTCCAAATGCATGTCGTAAGGTGTAAAATGTAAATAAGTGGCTTAATAAGCGCTGGCTGTTGCTTATCCAATAGATGGACGGAAATGCAGGATTGAATTGAAATGTGTTGAGTAATAAACTCAAGATGAATAATACTATACATATTTATTTAAGTTTACCATTTATTTATATTACATTGTGTTTTGCCGCTAGCGCCTCTGTTGGTAAAAGTTGTTGTTCCGTGAAGAGGAAGTAAGCAAAAAAATGGCGTTGTAGCCTGTGAAGTTATTATCGGCTTTTTACTCAAGCATCCTCTCATATATTGCCCATTTTTTTCCGCCGTCATGCTACCTTTGTCTCAACAGGTTATGGGCCCAGGCCGTAACAGACTCTATTTCGACGGTGATGAGGCAAAATACGAGTTATGGGAAGTGAAGTTCTTTGGCTATTTACGATTGCAGAAGTTACTTGAAGTGGTTACCGGTTCCGGCTCCCCAAGCGCCGAAAATAATGCCAAAGTGTATGCCAAGATTGTGCAACCTTTGGATGATCGTAGCCTATCTTTAATTATAAGAGATGCTAAAAGACGACGGGAAGAAGGCTATACAAGATTTAAGGAATCATTATTTAGGCTGCAGTAAACCAAGAATTATAGCCTTATACAATAGAGTTGACATCTCTGAAGAAGTCTGAGGAAGAAAACGTGACTGCGTTATCAGAGCCGAGACAGCAGCTAATTCTTTGAAGACTGCAGGTGAAACCATCAGTGATAGTTTACTAATAGCAATGGTTCTTAAAGGATTACCCCAGTGTTTCAAGACATTTTCTACGGCAATAACCCAGAAGGAGACTACAGTTAGTTTCTGTGAATTCAAGAAAGCCCTTAGATCTTTTGAAGGGAATGAAAGAAGCCAGCAAGTAGACCTAG
This sequence comes from Macrobrachium nipponense, assembly GCF_015104395.2. Lineage (NCBI taxonomy): Eukaryota > Metazoa > Arthropoda > Malacostraca > Decapoda > Palaemonidae > Macrobrachium > Macrobrachium nipponense. The sequence goes on from NC_061088.1 coordinate 54,286,224, forward strand.
GCCTATCCACAGGCGAAGATAGTGTTATGAAAATTTCCAGTAGGCCTAGCAGCATCAAGCCCTTCGGTTGTGGTAATATATTCACCGGTACTTGTTTTTCTTGTGGAAAGGTAGGTCACAGGAAACCTGATTGCCCTAATATACGTAAGCAGAATTGGTGTGATTATCATAAATCTCGTTCTCATAATTCTGAAAATTGTAAAAGTAGGGCTAACCCTAAACCAAGTGCTGCAAAGTGTGTAATTGATAAGCCTATCAATGATGATGATAGTATTCCTCATTCATTTGCTTTTACTGTGCATGATAATTTTTCTATGAGTAAGCCTAAGCCTAAATACCCTCCTGGGCCTGGTACCCCTGCTAAGCCTAGCCTTAATGGGAAGTCATGTGATATTAGTGCATAATGTTTATTGGTAGATACTGGGGCAACTTCTCTTATTATTAGTGATAAATTAAGTTTAAGAGTTTTGAAAAAGATTTTGATTCATCAAATCATTTTATCGAACTAGCTGATGGCACTAAAATTAATGGTATAGTGATGGACAAGGGTAATGCTAATGTGGTTTTACATGATCATAATGGTAATTCTCAGAATGTATAATTAGGGAATGTTTTATTTGTTCCTTCTTACAAGCAAGACATATTTTCTGTTCAAGCTGCCACAGAAAATGGAGCATCTGTTCTTTTTACCCCTAACTATGCTAAACTTAAAGCAGCAGATTGTACTATTTTTTTTTTATATATAGAAAAGAAAGGTAAATTATATATATTATATTAATAATGTATATTCTACCAAGAGTAATTCTCAAACTGCACAGGAGTGGCATAGAGTGATGGGTCACTGTAATGTAAGGGATTTACTTAAATTACCTGAAATTGTTGATGGTATGAAAATTAGTAATAAAGGTAATTTTGATTGTGATATTTGTGCTAAGGGTAAAATGTGCCAATTCAGGAACAGAGAGGCAGATAGACAAGCTACTAAACAGCTCGAATTGGTCCATTGTGATTTATCTAGTCCAATAGACCCTGTTGCAAGGGGAGGTTTTAAATATGTGAATTCTTTTGTAGATGATTATTCTGGATTAATTGTGGTATATTTATTGAAATGTAAGAGTGATTCTGTAAAAGCTACTCAAAAAATTTTTTACCCTAACTATGCTAAACTTAAAGCAGCAGATTGTACTATTTTTTATATAGAAAAGAAAGGTAAATTATATATATTATATTCATAATATATATTCTACCAAGAGTAATTCTCAAACTGCACAGGGAGTGGCATAGAGTGATGGGTCACACTGTATTGAAGGATTACTTAAATTACCTGAAATTGTGAATGGTATGAAAATTAGTAAAATAAAGGAATAATTTTTGATTGTGATATTTTGTGCTAAGGGGTAAAATGTGCAATTCAGGACAGAGAGGCAGATAGACAAGCTACCTAAACAGCTCGAATTGGTCCATTGTGATTTATCTAGTCCAATAGGACCCTGGTTGCAAGGGGAGGTTTTTTTTAAATATGTGATTTCTTTTGTAGATGATTATTCTGGATTAATTGTGGTATATTTATTGAAATGTAAGAGTGATTCTGTAAAAGCTACTCAAAAATTTCTAGCTGATATTTCGCCATATGGTTCAGTAAAAAGATTGAGGATAGATAATGGTACTGAATTTACTTATAAAGATTTTAGGTCACTTCTTATCAGAAATTGTATTAACATGAATTTTCTGCTCCTTATTCGCCGCACCAAAACGGCACTGTAGAGAGGTCATGGCGTTCAATTTTCGACATGGCTAGATGTTTATTATTAGAGGCAAAATTGCTGAAGAATTTGTGGACCTATGCAGTAAAGACATCTGCATATATTCGTAATAAATGTTATATTCCAAGAACTGGTAGGACACCATATGAGATGATGACTAAACTTAGGCCTAGCTTAAATAATATGCATGCATTTGGTACTGTTTTCTATAGGTATGTTCAAAATAAAAAGAAGCAGGACGCTCGCAGTGAGCAAGGGATATTTGTAGGTTATGACACAGAAAGCCCAGCTTACCTTGTATATTACCCAGAAATTGATGATGTTAAGAAAATCACATGAGTAAAATTTACTGAAAAATTTCAAGAGGAAAGAAATGTCTGAGTATATTTTTGATGATGAGTTTCCATTGTATACACTAAGTCCTAAAGTTTCAGATTCTTTAGAAGTTGAACATGTAGTAACAGATGATGAAAAGAAACATAACCAAGGTCAAGTAGATGAGTCAGATAAGCTGAATGAAGAGGAGTGTAAAGGTGATTCTAACAGAAAATACCCTAAAAGGGAGAGACGTAAGCCAGAGTATCTTGATGATTATGACACTGACACAGATTTATCTAGCACAGTAAAATGTTCTGTAGATTATTGTTATAGGGTTACTTATATACCTAGAACGTATGATGAAGCAGTTTCCTCTCCCGATGCAACTCATTGGAGGGAGGCCATGAAGGAGGAGGTGAAATCACTTGAGGAGATTGATACATATGAAATTGTTCCTCTACCTGGTGGTCGCTCTCCAGTGGGGGGTAGATGGGTTTATACTGTTAAACTAGGACCTAGTAATGATGAAAAATACAAGGCAAGGTTTGTAGCAAAAGGCTATTCACATATTCAGAATATAGATCAGGAGACTTTTTCTCCAACAGCCCGTATTACCTCAGTACGCATGTTAATGCAGTCTGCTATACAGTATGGTTCTATGGTACACCAAATGGATGTAAAGACTGCATATTTGAATGCAGACATTGATTGTGAAATTATTTAACTCGGCCAGAAGGCTTTATTAAAAATGGTAAGAATGGTGAAAAAACTCTATTGTAAGCAAAGCGGCCGCAACTGGAACAATCCTTTACATAATTTTCTCTTATCTGACAATTTTGAACAATCTTTTGCAGATCCTTGTGTTTACAAATGTGAAAATAATGCGAGAGTAATAATTATCATTTGGGTCGATGACATATTGATTGCTACTAATTGTAAGAAAGTCCTAGATGATGTGAAAATTGCTTTATGTAATAGATTTAAGATGAAAGACTTGGGAAAATTAAATTGGTTTTTGGGTATGGAATTTATATTTGAGGACGACTGTATTAGAATGAACCAGTGTAATTATCTGAAGAGAGTTCTTGATAAATTTCAAATTTCAGACTGTAAATCAAAATCTGTACCATGTGATCCAAGTGTAAATAATGAAGTGTTTCTTGATTCTGAGAAGTTAGCGGATGCCAAGTTTATAGAGAAATTGTTGGTAGTCTTA